>NC_135411.1:28143014-28443014 GCF_051991245.1 Festucalex cinctus
GCAGTTGTTATTTCGCTGGATGCAGAAAAAGCATTCGATAAAGTTAACTGGTCCTTCCTCTTTGCTGTCTTAAATAAATTCGGCTTCGGGGAGTCATTCATTCAATGGGTCTCAATATTATATGATTCTCCTAAAGCTACAGTTACTACTAATGGGATTACATCACAGAGTTTTACTTTACAAAGGGGAACAAGACAAGGGTGCCCAATTTCTCCTTTATTATTTGCTATATTTATTGAGCCGCTTGCATTAGCTATACGTCAGGATAGACGGATCCAAGGAATCCACTCCGGGACAATAGAACATAAAATTAATCTATATGCCGATGATATATTACTCTATTTAGAAGAACCTGCTATCTCGCTAGGGGAAGCATTTAAATTAATAACTAAATTCTCTCACTTATCAGATTACTCTATTAACTGGACAAAATCAACATTATTACCTATTACAGAAAATTCATGGAATCCTACAAGTCAGGATCCACACTACTCCTTTCCTACAGGTAATTTAAAATACTTAGGTGTTAAAATTTCACCTAAGTTAACTGAATTAACTTCTTTAAATTTTTCACCATTATTGGATAGTATCCGTAGTGACCTGGAGCGCTGGAATAATCTTCCGATCTCTTTAATAGGACGGATAGCTACTATAAAAATGAAAGTTTTACCAAAGATTAATTATTTATTTTCAATGATTCCATTTAAACCTACGTCTAACTGGTTCCAATCGCTGGACTCTGCTATCATAAAATTCTATTGGAATAAAAAAAAAGCCAAAATTAGTCTATCTACTCTTCAGGAAAGTAAATCTAAAGGAGGTTTAGAGGCACCAAACTTTATGTACTATTATTTAGCTAATCAACTACAATATCTTGTGCTATGGACACAACCCAACAGAGATACTAACTGTTGGTTGGAATTGGAGCAGAAGGATTGTAATAATCTTAGACTGTCAGATTTACTCTTTATTACAAAATCAATAAGACGACATAATTGTTTTAAAAACCCAATGATAGCCGCCACCCTGACTGCCTGGTGGAAGGCATTAGAAATTACAAACTCCCAATTGGCGCCCTGTGGGCTCTCTCCCATTTGGCATAACCCCGACTTTCAACTTAATAATCAGTCGTTCCATTTAAGCCTATGGGAGCAGAAAGGAATTACACACCTTCATCATCTTTTCTCAGATAATAAGTTTATATCGTATACAAACTTGGTCCAGAAATATGAAATAAAAAAGGGAAATTTCTTACATTATCTGCAAGTTAAAAATATGGTTAAGAAACAAATCCCAACACTTCAGGATACGCTCCAACTGCCTGTCTTAGTTAAAGATATTATAAAGCTTTCTCCAACAACAATAAAGAAAATATCAAAAATATATAAGTTATTTTTATACACAAATAAAACGTATTTACCGACTTTAAAATGGGAAAAAGACTTGTCTATAGTTCCGGAACCAGACTTTTGGACCCAAATCTGTGAAAATGTATTTAAAATGACCAAACAGACAAATTTGCAACTTATCCAATATAAGATACTTCATAGAACATATATTACACAATATATGATGAAAAAAATGGGACTCTCTGACTCCGACATTTGTCTCCAGTGCTCACAAAACACTGCCGATACTTATCTTCATGCTTTATGGTCATGTACTCCAGTGCTGCATTTCTGGACGACAATCTTGGAAAAGCTCGCTGATATATTAAACTGTAGGCTTCCTTTATCTCCAAGATTGTGTTTACTAGGTGACTTAACAATAACTGAGCTACCATGTAAACAATCTCAATCTATATTTATAGCCCTTACTATTGCTAAAAAAATAATCCTTGTCAATTGGAAAAATAAACAATCTCTAAATATCGACCACTGGTTAAACTTACTAATAAATTATATCTCAATGGAAAAAATCTCTGCCTTAAATAAAAATCAAGTATCAAGATTTAAACAAATATGGTCTATGTACATAGAATATTTTAATCTCAATTTGGCAACTTAATCCTGCCAAGATTCTGCCTGTTAACGAGAGCCACCACATCGTTACAACTTCTGTTTTCGCTGCTCCTGTATTTGGTATTTTGTATCTGATTGTTTTTATTTTTATATAGTCAGGAACCTAGTTGCTGCTAGTGGGCTCGAGCATACCACACTATACGACACTATACTCAATAACTCCTTAAGATCTATTTCTAGTGGGCACTAAGCATCAACACTTGGTGTTACTGCATGCTAATTAGTCAATTTTCTTGACGCCGTCCCCTGTGGTCGGGCGGGGGTGGTTCTCCCCCCCCGTTGTCTGCTCGGTGGCGGTTGCGTCTTGGCCGCTCCCTGGGCCCCCTGTGGGGTGCGGTGTTGGGGTGCTTCCCCTGGTGCCCGGGGCGGTGCCGTCCCGGCGCGGTCCGCTGCTCCGTGCCCGGCGGCGCGGTTCGGGGTGGGTGGGCCTCCGGTGTGCCCCGTGGTTCCCTCTCCCCTCCCCCTTCCTCCCCCCCGTCGCCTCTCCCTCCTCGCCTCCTCCCGCCCATCCTCCTCTGCCTCCCGGTCCCTTTTCCCTTGTCGCCCTCCCTCCCCCCCCCCCGCCCCCTGCCCTGCAGCCGCCCTTTCGCCTTCTTGTCGTCTTCTCCCCGCTCCCCCCCCCCCCCCCCCCCCCCCTTCCCTGTCTGCCCTGCGGCCCCTCCACCTCCCTCTCCCTGGGCCTGGGGCTCCCTCCCCGGCCCGGGCGTCGGGCTCCGGGGGCCGGGCGAGGGTTTGGGGCCTGCCCCACTCCGGTATAACTCCTGGCGCCCCGGGCGGGCTCCGGTGGCCGGTGGGCTGTCCGGTAGCCCTGCTGCGCTGGCTGTCCGCCCATTGTGGTGCCGGGTGGATGAGGTGGGGGGCGGGTGGGGGTGGGGGTGCTGGGGGGCGGGCATGCCACCTACACCCGCCGGGTTGGGTGAGGCCCCGCTGGTCGCTCCTCTTACTCACTTCACTAGCTTGCACTATACTTTGTAAATATACACATAGGGCAAAGAAAAAAAAAAAAAAAAAAAAAAGATGAAGGCACAGTAAGTTTTTCATTACGACGAGACAGGCCTTTTTTTTTTTTTTTTTTTTTTTTTTGAAAAAAGATGCCTCGCCATACAGGAAGCTTCCATGAAGTTTCAGAATTTGTTTAAAAGAATCGGCCAGAAAAAGTGTCAGTCGGGTGTTTGCTCACTAAGATGATGTTTGCCTTGGACATTTACGAAGGATTGTTTAAAAACAAAAAAACAAACAAACATCCTTGGATCAGTTCTTTGCAAAACACCAGGCAGAAAAAACACTTCTGAGAGAGAACATGAACCAAAGAGGGCAAAAAAACGATGAGGACAGCAATTAAGAAGGTAAATGACCATTTTTATTCTTTACTCTATTCTTTGTTTTTTACATTACGCAGAACTCTCATTTATTGTGCAATAATCTAATTGTAACATGTATTTGTTACATGTTTTGATGCATTTTTATGCTTTATAAAACATTTATGTCTGAATTTTGGGAGGCTCGGAACGGATTAGGGCATTTACATGGAAAATGCGTCTCTACTTACAAAATTTTCTACTTAAGAACTTTCTTCCGGAACCAATTAATTTCGTAAGTAGAGGTACCACTGTATATATGTTGTATATTGTGTATTTGTAGATTCATATCATTATGATTCTCACATTCATATCTGTAGATAAACATGTCACCAATATCAACAGCTTTGTCTTTATTTTCAAAATTTGCTGACATTATGAGCAAAAAACACAAAATTTAGTTATTAGTATATGGTACTGAACCTTTTCTGATGTCAGTGAGCAGGTACAGAGTCTGCTCGTTACATCAATCGTGCAGCTGCTGGAATGAAGGCCATGTATTGATTTCTATGACAAGTGGCCTATTGACCCAATGGAGAGCTGTAAATATTCCCAGCTGTCAACGCTAAAGGCAGTTACGTTGTCAATAGCTCCCGGATGTGGAATACATTTCTCCTCCTTTGCGTCCCAAATGCATGAAAAACATCTCTTTCAAGGACTGCGCTAATCTTTCCGTGCGCGTCCTTAGGTGTTTGACTTTGTTGCCAGCTGCTCTGTTTGTGTTTCTCCCGTTTCATGTTGACGGTTTCACAAAACTCTAAATTACACGGTATTACAGCTACAGGAGATAATCGCCCACGCCCGCCAAATGCAAAGCAATGCCATCACTGCACATTTGAATGTTTGCACGTCCGCCCGCTAATTCATTCATGGCCTTTGCTGTTACATTAATGAATAATTGATGGACTTGTTTTGATTGACCAGATTGGATGATGCCATTCAAGCTGCAAAGAGTCTAATTTGATATTTGAGTGACGGCCCTGCCACACGGAGGCGGACACAGCAATTGACAAGCATTTAGTCGGTTAAGTTTACAGAAATGTTCTTGTATGGGAACTAGTGTTGTTCCGATACCGATACTGGTATCGGCAGAGGTGCCGATACTGCATAAAAACAGTGGTATCGGTATCGGTGAGTACTCACAAGTAACATGCCGATACCATTAATTCCAACGCTAATATAAGATTTTGGATGCAGCATCTTGTGTCGTGCACAACATTCACTGATATGTGACATGTTCACTGCATGCCGATCTAAGATATCCTATTGGCCCTTGAATGCTCTGAACCAATGGCAGGATAGCTTTTTCATGTTGAGGAGTAGTATCGGTATGGTATCGGTATCGGTCGATACTGCAAAGCTGGGTATCGGGATCCAAAAAACGGTATCGGAACAACACTAATGGGAACTACTTGTCATGAATGTTGAGCAAAAGAAGAATACAGTCCAGTTTACAGTCCAAAGTGTATAAAGAATTACGTTCAACATAGACATAGCTAAAAAATTCATCATGAAATCGATGTAACGTATTACTAAATGTAAGTACTAAAAATAATTCTCCAAGAACCACCCACTCCCCTCCCCCCCAAATTATGTGACATTTACATGCAAACAAACACAAGTGTGAATGCAAACTTCCAATAAGGTAAATCCCAGTCTTGCATCACGAGATGCTACCAAGAACATAATTTAACGAGGATACAGTAACAGTGAGTAGGGACTTCCTCGTGCACTCGCACACACAGATCCGTGAATCGTGACAGTTACGTCATGTTGAGCTTTAATAGGCTCTCATGCACCGGAACAGGTACAGCGGTGCGTTGTTCAATATGTCCCACTTCTCTACAGTGTCATGTTAGTTTAGTATAAGTAAGGTAGCTAGAGTGGTATTCCGCATTTGTGTGTGCATGTGTGTGTTGTCCTATATTAATAATAAACAAACCTTCGAAGTCATTGCCTCCTCGAAAACCCCTCCATGTTCATAATCTTTTTAAAAAGATTTAAAAAGATTTTAATTCTAAATTTGGCCGATCTTGTTGGGAAAAATAGGTCTGTAAATATATATCTCTTTCGAGTGATTTTCTTTTTCTTTGGCTTTTTTTTTTAGGCATTTGTATGAAAAAAAAAAAGAAAGAAAAAAAAAAAGGAGCCTCAATTCGAAGTTTTAAGAAAATAACTTGAAAGGAGAATCTTTTTCAAAACCTTATTCATACAATGTGAGATACTTACTATTGCTTTCCACATCACACTGATGTTCCAAAAACAATCTTCCTTTTTTTTTGTTTTTTTTTGTTTGTCACGTTAAGATGAATTTCTTTGTAAGAAAAGGTTTCCTGCTTTAGACCACCAGCGGAATCATCAGTACATCTGTCAGTTGCTGGTAAATTGTGGATGGCATTTCAACTTTTGATTTTGGAATCAACAAAGAATTCTACATCAATTACATAATTCCATAAATCATCAGTTAATCAATCAATCATCTAATGAAGTGAGAAGTAGTACGCAAAAGAATACAATTTAATAATATATATTTCATTTACCACATTTAAAACATGAAATCCATAATAATGCAAATTAATAATAATAATTAATAATAATAATATTAATAATAATAATACAGCTCCTCCTGCCTTAGGTCATATGTTTAATAACCTCTGCTACACATTTTGTATTCTGGGATGAAGCCAAGCAGAAGGTGCTGATTCATTGTGAGGTTGAGAGGAAAGTATGTATGGGTAAAATAAAATAAGAGCATACTCTTTGCCGGATGCTTTTTTGTTTTTTTCACCCTTTGTTTTGTCATTTCTGCTTTTATCTACTGGCTACAGCCGTTATTAGATAATGGAAAGACTCAGCATTCTTCGTTGTGCCTCTCGGATTGTTAAAAGTTGCAGTCAATGGTGGTTCATGTGTGGAGACTTCAGGCAAAAGTGTGGGCGGCATTATTGATTGAACGCCATCCTTCACCTTTCAGATTTAAAAGCTAGAAATTGTCGAGGTTTTTATTTCTTTGCATCTATTTGAAATATGCGTTTAAACCAACGGCAACCTTGCATTTGTCCTATCCCTTTCTTATGTGTGAATCATATTTAATACAGAGCTGTGGTTCAGTTGTAAAATTATTGTGCGATATGGGGCAGATTGGTAAGAAGACCTGTGATCTCCACCAAGCAACAATTAACCATCCATCCATTTTCTTGACCGTTTATTCCTCACAAAGGTCGCGAGGGGTGCTGGAGCCTACCTCAGCTGGCTCAGGGCAGTAGGCGGGGTACACCCTGAACTGGTTGCCAGCCAATAGCAGGGCACACAGAGACGAACAACCATCCACACTCACAAGCACACCTAGGGACAATTTGTAGCACCCAATTAACCTGCCATGCATGTTTTTGGAATGTGGGAGGAGACCGGAGTACCTGAAGAAGACCCACGCAGGCACGAGGAGAACATGCAAACTCCACCCAGGAAGGGCGGAGCCTGGACTCGAACCCGAGTCCTCAGAACTGGGAGGCGGACGCGCTAACCACTCGTCCACTGTGCCACCCCAACAATTGCAAGAAAATTGCCCTCCATAATCAGCTGGAAAAACAAATGGAACTGACATCTGTAATTAAGAGCTGGCAACCGCAATGTAGTTAGCAGATAAGCTAACAGTTAGCCTAGCTTCTATTTCGTACTTTATGACTGGATGTCTGTTGCATCATGCTGTCTCTACAGATCCTTCTTGGTACTGCAACAGACATGCGCTTGTTGATGCAGATGAGATTATCTTTGTTGCTGTTTTTATCATTTTGAGTTACTACAAACAAAACCTGCTTTGAATACCTTGATCAAGGGCAGCTCATTTATGAGGAAGCAGCGCGTTAACTCCCCCTAATGGTCACTGAAGGAACTAAATCAATGGCTGCGATTACAGCCTACAACCTGAGCACCCAAGGAATGAGGCGCCTTCCCATCCCTAAAATGCATTTGATCAGATGAGCACCCACCCATTCATTGTCAGCGTTTACCATCATTAGGGACCAATGCTGCCCCATGTGGCCACACATATTGCACATGGCAGAAATCACCACACTAACAACAAGATTACTTTGCTGCCCCAGAACAAGGCCAATACAAACTCGCAGGATGAGAAGCATTACGTTATCCTCCCTGTGTGGCTCATTTCCCGACTTCACCATCCTCGCCCGAGTGAGTGGGAGGTGTAAGGTGGGGTGGGGGCTCAATCACGCGGATGCCCACCACACGGGACACCGGAGGTGATGCAACAGCAGCTTCGTCAAGCAGCGCAGCGAAGTTTTGCGCTTTCGAAGGAATGTGTGTGTGTGTTTGTTTGTGTGCCGTGCTGTCGTTCCATATGTCTCCCAGCACGGGTCCCTTTACACATTGTTAGCCGGAGAACAACAACATCCACTCCCTAACTACATGGCAGTCATTAGTCAACAAGTACAATAAGCACAGCAATGTCTTTGTTATTGCCATTTGTAACAGGTGCAAAGAAATTGAAGTGAATAGAGTGTTCTTGTTTTCAAGTTCAGTATACACAATTGGGTCCCCAGGTGTTTCAATATTTATGCCTTGTTTTCCCACAATGGAAGTATTAATAGAGCCTCAAGAATAACAAGAAAGACTGAAACAAGCAGTGTGACCATCATTGTGATTGAACGCAGCAGTATAATTTGACAGAGAATAACATCTGCCGCTCTGAACTTGCCACGGTGATCACAGATCGTCTTTATATTTGTGGACCAGCCAGCAAGCCTTTGTTGTAGTGTTTGTGTCGGTATTCATTCGATGCTGGCTTGTAATAAGGAGAACAGCATCTGCAAAGGTACCAGAGTGACCGTAGGTTATTTGCTTTTGGTTCTTTACTATTAGGTGGAGCAGCCAGGAAACAGTTAAGTTTGCTTAGAGCTATTTATTTGATCCTGGGTTGTATTAAAGGAGCACTAAAGAACTTTCAGTTTACGTTGATTATGGCTATAATGTTGTGCCAGTTGTTTTGCAGCTTCTGCCAAGAAAACAGTAATCATGCGTCGACATTCAAACTGACTTCCATCTTTGTAATGAATGAGTAAAGGGGGAAGTAACGTATGCCATAAAGCAGTCAGCACATTTGTAGTTTTTTTGCGTGCCAGTATTCCTCAAACTTGCTTGTAACTTGTCCACCCTGAGAGTGGGAGGTTGTGGGTTCAATTCCTGCCTGGCTCATAAGAAAATACTATAAAAACAGGACCCATTTGCCTCCCTTCTTGACACTCAGCATTAGGGGTGGAATTGGGGTGTTAGATGACCAAATGATCCCCGAGCGCAAGCCCCTGCTGCTGCTATACTCACCGCTCCCTCAGTGGATGGGTGAAATGCAGAGAATGAATTTCACCCCACTTAGATGGGCGTGACAGTCAGTGCTCCTTTAACTTTATAAAATGCAAGAAATATTATTTGGTTATACATAAATTAAGTATTTGGAGTCGATGTGAATATGTCCATTTAAAAGTAAATAAATTTGTTTGGTTCAGTAACTAAAATGCTAAGAAAATAATTTAGATCAAAGCAAAAAATTAAGGTTGTTTCAAGTGAAGAAGTTTTATTTATATCAACATGAGATGTCATTCAACTTTTTTCTGTGAAGTCAAATATTTTAGATATGATATCTGGACATAATTATTTTATTTCATTATTATTATTTTTTACTTAAGCGGGGTTATAATTTTTACAGTGTAAGTCGATGTTTCATCAGAAGAGCTATGAAAATATTTTTATTAAGGTTGAAAAGTTCCTTAGTGCTACTTTAAGGGGAATAATGTCTTGTGTTACCACAGATTTGTGCTTTCATGTTCTATAATAGTGACAACTTTTCTTGTCTAGCACTGTAGCTAACGTTGGTGATCAGAATTGTGTGGTGAGCTTCCACAAAACTTTGCCTCCCAATGAATAGACCAAATGCTAATCACCACATAGCAATATGTTCCCTTAGCATATAGCATTCCTTTAAGCTTTGTATCATTAGCATCTAACTACTACAGAATGCTTTGTATTTTTAACAAGGTACTTCTAGATTGAAAATAAAAAAACAGTCCTGTTTTTTGGAGGGGAGCAAAAGTTTTATTATTCCTATTTGATGCGCAAGAATTTTTCTCACATTTTTTCTCACTCAGCCTTACAGTTTTAACCTCATAATGCAGAACAGACAAGCTCTGTTAGCATTTAGCATTGCATTAGATTAACATCATTAGCTTCTAGCCCTGTTTTGTCACTCATACTTCCATCCGCATTCCATGTCGATTGAATGTCAAACTTTCGGTCGGCCTGTTTAAACCTATTTGTGAATTTAACAAAGTTAGGACTTTAGCCTGAGCAGCCTCGGGCCAAACATAATTATTCCTTACTGACGCTTTAAGCGTTTTGTCACGCTGTGCATAGAAGTGCAGCCTCACTGCTCTCTCTCTCTCTCTCTCTCTCTCTCTCTCTCTCTCTCTCTCTCTCTCTCTCTCTCTGTCAGACGAACGCAAGCGTTTTGGATGCTTCCATCCAGGTCGTCCAAAGAAATGTGTCATTCTCGATTGCCATTCCCGCTTAATAAGGTCGGCCACGCTTCCCAAAGTGCCGTCCCCTCAGGATATCTGTCTTCCTCAAACAGCAATTTATCCAGCGGGGGCAGCCTCCTCATCGTTCTTTTTTTTTTTTTTTTTTTTAACTCATTCACTGCCATTGACGGAAAAAAAGACCTCAAATGATGCATTTTTGCTGGGCTGGCAGTGAATGTGTTAATTTATGTTTTATTATTATTATCAAACAGTCACGAGACGCTGTAATCCTCTCTCTGTATCCTCGGCACGATCTCTCTCCCTCTTCTTCCACAAAGGAGCGAGTTGCATACAAAATAGCTGACTCAATCATCAGCTGCATAATCAAGATAAGAGAGATGAGGGGTGGGGATAGGGTGGGGGTGCAGGAAGTGTGAGGGAGACGGAAGATGGCAAAAAAAAAGTTGCGACCAAGCGAGGAGACCGACACAAGTTGTGACTCATCATCCAGCTGAGATTCTGTTGAGCAACTTGCAGATTTAACCTTAAGATGTTCTGGAAAAATCAACGGAAAATCAATCTGTCTCAAGGTTTTACGCGAGTGAGGCTCCTCCAGCGAGCATTTCCAAAGACAGATGGCACGGAGGCTGCGAAATCCTCAGCTTATCTGCGAGTGAGCCCCGCACGGCTGACTGTAATGACCGTCTAATAGAATAGATTAAGGCCATAGGCAGTGGCTAATCATTGTGTATTTTTTTCCCCATACTGGCATCATGCACACTTTGATTAAGGTGGCAAGATGACATAAATACTCCATTTTTAATTTATCAAGCCGTAACACAACTTTTTATTCTGCACTCGAAGCAATGGAAGACATTCAGACGGCGGAGCTGTCCGTGGTGCTGAATGCAAACTTGTTCCTCCTTCTGTGTTCCAATAATCACTCATTGTGCAGAAGCGCAAATTGGACTCCCATTGCGCTTTTTAAAATATTATTATTATTATTATTATTTTGATATGTGCACACGCCCACCTCACTCACAACCACAAAAGCACATTCTTAGAGCACGCTGAAAAGATGCACGCTTGTTGCATTCAAGTCCCAAAACAGAACAGGTTCCTACCTGCACTCTTCAGCTCAGTGTCATCATGCTCCAAAAGAAGCTTCCACGTTTCCAGGGGGCTCCGACATCCACGTTTATTATTATCATTATTATTATTATTATTATTATTATTATTATTACTGTTATTGATATGAATTAATATTTGTTGGGAGTGTTCAGCGTGGCTGCAGCTCCATCGGCGCTCCTCGCTTAACAGCTGAGCGAAGCTGCTCGCTCGGGCTGCTTCTTTCTATCCGCCGAGACAGCCAGCGAGGGAGGGAGAGGGGAGCGGGGAGGCGGGCCGGACTGTTGAGAGGAGAGGCGGGTTAAAGGAGGAAGTGTGTGTGCGTGTGAGTGTGTGTTTGTGTGGGAGGAATGGAGGGTGGAAAAGAGGAAGGGAGGCTATAATGTCAGAGAGAGAGAGAGAGAGAGAGAGAAAGAAAGAAAGAAAGAAAGAAAGAGAAGTGCGCGTTTTTGGATCACCACCTTTGCCCCTCAAGGACCGAACCTCACGGACCCCGTGGCCACGCCCACTCTCCTCAAGTCAAGAGACAGATGATGTAGTGTTATTGTAATTAGGAAGTCACGTGGCTTTCCATTGATTAAAACAATTATATGAGGGAAGTTCGCCACTAATCACTGGCATCAGCGTCAAAACAGTTTGATTTTCTTTCTTCTTGGCCTTCATCTTTGCTTAATAGCCAATGGGGAACCGCACGATACACTGAAAAAATTGGATTTTTTTGCCCTTGTAGATATTACCTTGGTTTCATAAATTATATATACTACTTTTTTTTTCAAGTATTCACAGTTAATTCAAAAACAATAGACGTGCTACTTGCTTTCTTCTGTGTAATGTGTTTACAGCAAATTTTGTAATGCATTTTAAATTAAATTAATAATTAAGATTTACTCAGTTAATGTGTTTAATTTTAGAAGTGCTAAAAACTCAAAAGAGAGAGAGAGCGAGAGAGAGAGAGTTTCTATAATTTGACATGTTTAAATGCTTAACTCAACTCAACTTTATTCAGTTCCCAACTTATATAGTGTCTTGCTTAACCTGCATATATAATTTGTTATTTTTGTTTTTATTTTTGTTATGTTATTTTTAACAAAGACTGAAACTTCAAGTTTTTTCCTTTTCTTTTCCCCTCCCTGCAATTTGGTTAATTTATGAGAAATGAATCCTAAATTTGGGGTAAGTTTTTTTGTATTTTTATTTTGTAATTTGAATCTCTATTGCAGAATGACTGGTTTGGGTTTCAGAACTAAACAAAAGGGCTTAACATTATCTCTGATTGGTTTTCTAGCGGCATAGTGGCTGAGTGGTTAGCACGTCTGCTTCCCCTTGTAGAGGATACAAGTTTGAGTCCAGGTTTCGGCCTTCCTGGGTGGAGTTGGCATGTTCTCCCCGTGCTTCGTCGGTTTCCTCCCACGTTCTGAAAAACATGCATTGTAGGTTAATTGGAGTGACTAAATTGTACCTATAGGTGTAGTATTTATTTTTTTCAACATATTTAGTCCAGGTACTGAAATATTTTGGGTTAAGAGTTCAGTGTCGCTAATGGGGACGGGCGAACGTGTCAGCTGCGTGACGTCACTCCCGCGGCAAATTGAAAGCACGCACGGATTTTTTTTTTTCACTCACTCACTCACTCACTCACTCACTCACTCACTCACTCACTCACTCACTCACTCACTCACTCACAGAAGCTTACATGTGTGAATGAACTTTTTCACAATATAGATAGAATGTAAAACAAAAAAACATTGGGATGCAGTCAAAATGGCATCATAGGAGTGTGAGAATATAGGCCGTGGGGTGAACCCCAAAAAGTGCCTAGAAAATGAGTTTCGCTCCACTGTCTGGGCACTACTTGTTCAATGCATTTTTTGATAGATAATACCCTTCTGAACTTTGGGTTAAAAGTTCACCCAATGTTTTCCTGCCCCAATTTTGTCACAAGCCAGAAATGCATATTTAGGTAAATAACAAAAAACGAAAATCTTGTGCTGCTGTTTTTGGTTGTAAAACGTCTTACATTAAATTTGGCAACAGAAAATCATTCCCAGATGTTATAAATACATGTACCTAACATCAGAAACAAGTATTGGTGGTTTGGTGCAATCATGTGAATTTAGATAATTAAATATATTAAATTTGTGCCAAAAAAACAAAAAAACGCTTCAACTAGAAGTGAAACCAGCACACGGATGTTACATTTAGCTATGTTTATGTTTCATATATGAAAACAATTCACAACCTATTACGTAATAACACTTTGTCAGTAAGTTAATTGTACACTGTAAAAAAAAAGAAAAAGAAAAAAAAAAATCTGTATTTTTACCCAAAAAAATCTGGCAGCTGTGGTTGTCAGAATAATTCTGTCAAAATAATATTTAAAAATACTGTGCAAAACAACTTTACAGAACAACTTGTATATTATATATCTTAAAGCTGTAAGCTTTTAAAACTTGTAGATTCAACATTCCTTTACTGAAAACTTAATGACAACAGGATGGCATGTGTCAGTGGTAGAACGGTCATCTTGGAACTCCGAGATTGTTGGTTTGATCCCAGCACAGTGTGACTGTGTTGATCCCCAGTTGTCCTTGATGCTTAATCAGTAGGTGAATGAGTAGTCAAACTGCAAAGCACTTTGAGGGCCTTGTAAGGTAGGAAAGCACAATACAAACGAAGTGCCATTTACCAAGAACATGCTGCTTTTATACTATTTTAATCTGTAAAATTTACATGCATGTTTTGTTTATTGTACATTGAACCTTGGTAAAATTTAGGTGCAGTTACTGTTTATTGTAAATTAAATACCAGTAAAACGTACACATTGTTCTGTAAAATTGTTTACATTTGCACTGTATTTTTTTTTTACAAATTTCTCTGGAAACCACATATGTCAGCTTTTTTTCTGTAAACACATCTTTTTTTTTTCTTGCAGTGAATTACAGTTTTGCTTGTAAAACTATTTATATTTCTATTGGAAATTTTACAGAATTATTCTGGCAACCACAGCTGCCTGATTTTTTTTGTAAAAAAAAAAAACAGAACAAATTCTGGCTTTTTTAACTCAAATTTCTATGTGTCATATTAAATTGCACTGGCCACTTTTAAATAAATCAAATCAAATATCGCAATATTTTTTTTTAACACCCCTAATAAATAAATATCTATATATATACATTTTCTTAACCGCTTGCTCTTCACAAGGGCCGCAGGGGGTGCTGTAGCCTATCCCATCTGACTTCGGACAGTAGGCGGGGTACACCCTGAACTGGTCGCCAGCCTATAGCAGGGCTATATATACATATATATATATATATATATATATATATATATATATCCATCCATCCATTTTCTTGACCGCTTATTTATTCCTCACAAGTGTCGCGGGGGGTGCTGGAGCCTATCTCAGGTGGCTTCGAGCAGTAGGCGGGGTACACCCTGAACTGGTTGCTAGCCAATCGCAGAGCACACAGAGACGAACAACCATCCACGCACACAAGCACACCTAGGGACAATTTGGAGCGCTCAATTAACCTGCCATGCATGTCTTTGGAATGTGGGAGGAGACCGGAGTACCCGGAGAAGACCCACGTGGGCACGGGGAGAACATGCAAACTCCACTCAGGAAGACCGGAGCCTGGACTCAGTCCTCAGAACTGGGAGGCGGACGTGTTAACCACTCGACCACCATGCATATATATATATATATATATATATATATATATATATATATATATATTAGGGATGTGAATTGCCTAGTACCTGACGATTCGATTCATATCACGATACATAGGTCACGATTTACAGTGGAGCATAATCGGATTCTCCCACATTTATCCCCGCTCTAAAAAATACAATTGACAAGTATATTTGTGAAAGGCACTGAATGAGTTAAAAATCGATTCGGCCGCCTATTGAATCGATTCGAGAATTGCGAGATGTAATATCGCAATATATTGCTGAATCAATTTTTTTAACACCCAAATATATATATATAAATATGGGATAGGTTCCAGCACCCCCTACGACCCTTGTGAGGAGAAAGCAGTTAAGAAAATGGATGGCTGGATATATATATATATAGCAATTTATCACTATCACCATAATTAAATCAAGTGTCATGCTTTGATGGCGGTGGTCCATAATTCCCAGGGCTTAAATAGACATGCGGGGGAGCAAAGTGGCAGACCCAGCTGCAAAGGTCCGCCATATTTCACCAAAGAAGTCGATTCTTGTTCCATGTGATGGAAGATCAATACATTTCAGTGATAAATGGCCGAATATCCAGAAGCTGCTGCATGCATGAGCACACACATGCTGTTATATTGGACACAAAATGGAAGTATTTTGAGTCCTAGGCAGCCTTACAGTGTGTGCACACCATCTAAAGAGTACAAACCAAAAGTATGTGCTTGTGCACTTGAAGGCTTCACATTTAAGCTTGAAGAGATGAAATCCTACAGCTTTGATTCATAACAGCCTGCGATATCCTCTGGAACGACAAAGTCTGAGGGATGGCCCGAGAAGATCTGGAAGCGGATGCTCCACTTTGAGGGGGTGGAGGTGTGCGCTCGTTTGTGTGGCTCATGTGTGTCTGTGCAAGTCTGGCTGTGTGAAGAACTTGTATGGAGTTAAATTGGGGCCAAAAGTTTTGTACTTGAAAAAATAAAACTTGAAACTGAAAATTGTTGTGTTGATCTGTGAAGACCTCAAATGTCAAAATATATTTGGAAGCAAAAAAATGAAAATAAATAATTTATTCAAAGGCAGGACCGAAGTGAATCAAAATTAATTTTGACACGAAAAAACTTTTCACATGCTTATTTTTATTCTGAATACCTTTTTATATTTTGTGAAATTCAAGATCAACACAACAATTTTCAGTTTCAAGTTTTATTTTTTCAAGTACAAAACTTTTGGCCCCAATTTAACTCCATAAACTTGGCACTAGCTTTGGAGACAGCAGCGTGGAAGAAGTGAATGTGTGAAGCGTGGACGAGGACATGCACAGTCAAAGAATTAAAAGCCACGCTGAATGTATCACACGTTTTAATATCTTTGCTGATTGTAGGCTACTATGAAGCCTCAGTGGACTGGACGCTGCATTAAAAGATAACCTGCAGAGTTAAAGGTCTCGACTAGGGGAGACAAGAAATAATACGTCTGCTTCGGCACACTGATGAAGTATTTATTTTTGGACTACGGTTCTGCTGCCGCAACCTATTCAGGTAAGCTTGCTGGATAACCAATACAAGAGCTGCTGGTCTCTATTTTGACCCTCTCATGTTGTCAATTAGGATGCCGAAATGTTAGAAACTGCTCACAGTGTGATGGAGTCATCCAAATACAGCCACTCTAATAGTGTATATGCTTTGAGGAAGAATACTGTACAATATTTTCACAATGTAAAACACTTCCTAAGCATCTTAATAAATGGTAATTTTTTTAAGTCATAATAGTAACAAGAAAACAATATAATAAAGATAAAGAATTACAACATATATAACATCCACTTGTCACACTGTGGTTGAAATGACCCATTTCCTGCCTTTGTTACTTATGTCCCGGGGGCTTGTTTTTTTTTACATTTTTAAAATTTAGCACGTCTTAATTTTCATGCTGGCTCACTGTATTTGGAAAGTTTCTTGAAATAGGATGAACACCACCACTGATGAAAAACACCAAACTATCTGTCCGAATGATATCTGTAACAAAATAAGAAAAAGGAAGTTTATAGTCACTCTAAGGACCCCCTGTACCAGTGTATATACTGTAGATCCAGACTCCTAGTATGTAACATTATATTTGTCACACTGTATACCATTTTATGTCCTGCGATTGGTTGGCAACCAGTCCAGGGTGTACCCCGCCTACTGCCCAAAAGCCAGCTGGGATAGGCTCCAGCACCCCCGCGACCCTTGTGAGGAATAAGCGGTTAAGAAAATGTATATATATATTTATTTATTAGGGGTGTTAAAAAAATATGGATGAATAATATGGATGGATGGATACCATTTTATGCTGCTAAAGTTCTGTCTTTTGTGTGTCTTGTCTCTCAAACCTCATTCTATCCAACTGCATTCCCATTAAATATCCGTCCGTCCGTCCGTCCGTCCGTCTGTCCGTCCGTCCGTCCGTCTGTCCGTCCGTCCATCCGTCCATCCATCCATCCATCCATCCATCCATCCATCCATCCATCCATCCATCCATCCATCCATCCATCCATCCATCCATCCAGCCATCCATCCAGCCATCCATCCATCAAACTTCTCCGCTGCACAGAAAAACTGTTTCGACATAAAACAGCATTAAGATCCTCCATTATTCATGACCAAGCAGCCAAACAGGAGAGGTTAAAAACAAACAGCTAGCAACTAATCTATTGACTTTTTGTGGAGTTATTGGAGACTTGTGGAGATTGTAAGACTCCCGACAGAGCAGAAGATGTTCACCTCTCTGTGTCCAGACTGTAAATGAATCATCAATTTTTTTTAAAGCAACCCCCCCATCACACACAGATTTGCCTTTCACTAGCATTAGTACCCTTTGTCTATGAATGTAGCACATCCATGGATGTGGTGCCTCAAGCACACAAACACACACACGCATGCACACAACCCTGATGTCAGCTGAACATTAGAGTATGTGTCTGTTATCAAACGGAGTGGAACCGTCACTTGCCTTCGGTGCCGGTTGCCGTGGGTTTGCTTCCCCACCTGGGAGACCACGTTTGTTGTGTGCGTGTTTGTGTGAGTGAGTGGGAAAGAAAAAAAAGTTGCAGGTCTGCTTACCCTTTGGCTTTGATATGTTCATGTTTACATGCAGTCGGGGGCAGTTGGACAAAAATAATAATAATGTATTTTATTTGTCAACAACAATAGTTCAACAATATAATGCAACAAATCATGAGCATAAATGCTTCTATAGCATTTGTTGTATTACCACAATTACAAAAACTACAATAATCATCTTTCCATGTATTGTTGTGAATTATAATTTTGTAAAATTTGCTTTTATTTTGTAATAAGTTGTATAAATTTATGCCATTTTATTAATGTACCGTAATATATTTTGAGTACCTAGAAAGGTATCGATACATTTTTTGACTTCATAGTGTTTCCATACAGTCTGTCAGCTGGACCCCAGCACTTGAAAATCCAAATCATGTTAGTAAAACATCAGTATGGGGCAATTATGTACTTTATCAATCAGAATTAAAATTTAGTATGATTTATATTTCATTCCAGTGTAGAATTTCTTCTGCAAGTGTACCTAATCATGTGTCCACTAAAGACTGGAATTTACACCGAACCGCTCCTCGGTACTCGCCTGTTGGACCCGCCTCTCCGAATGAATAGGCGATAATGCGACTAAATGAAGTCCGAGCCGGTTGGAGCGCAGGGAAGAAAAGGGATGGCAGATAGGCGGAATGAATTATTTAAATCCTTCATTTAGTGGCTAAGCCAATTTGGGTAGCGGAGGGAGGTAACGGCACTGGCAATAATTCAGGGGCGGAGACGCGGGCGAGCGCAGGGCTGATTTAATGGAATATCTGCTGTCAATGAAGTGAAGCACATCCATCTTGCTAGAGGAGGAGGAGGAGGAGGAAATGGGTAGCTAAATAGAGAAGATAGGCAGCTGGATGTTCCATGCATATTTCTATTATTGTCCAACATATAGAATGGCACAACAATCCTGTTCTAATGTCCCAGTTGCAGTGTTGCATTTATACGAGGATAAGGAGATTAAAAAACGAAAAGAAAAAAAAAAGTCCGTCCGTCCTTCCGTCAGGCAACAGACAGCCTCTCTCTCTCTCTCGGGTTCCCTTGATGGTCACTGGGCCCTAAGCAGCTGCATAGTTTGCTTATGCCTTGGGCCCTGTATATTATTGTCTGTTCAATTAAAAAAAGAAACGAGATGACGTCGTATGAGTTTTCTTTTGTAATTCTAGATAACTGTAGCATTTCTTTGCTGTTTTCCATCTAAGATAGCATGCAGAGGTGTGCATTGTCGATTCGTCATTGACTGGATTTGATTGATGGAAGTGCCCACCTTTCGGCGTGTGCTTCAGCACTTTCAGCAAATGCTTGATGATGCGAAGCCTCACAAAAATACACTGATTGAGAAGGACCATGTGTACTTAACTGCGATCGACAGAAGTCATCCTGCTTCATTCGTTACTCAGTCTGTGCATTTTTCAAGGCTTTGCATTTCAAGCATTCGCTCAAAGTGCTGGAGCACACGCCAAAAGGTGGGCACTTCCATCAATCATCAATTCCAGTCAAAGACGATGACCACCTTTGAAATATTTGTTTCTTTAATTAATTCCTTAAAAGAGTTCTGTTTCGTTGCGCCCCCGCCCCCCCTTCCGTCCGTCCATCACTCTGTCCGTCTGTCAATCAGTCAGTCCGTCCATCAGTCAGAAAGACAGACAAGTCCAGGTACTAAGATGTTCCTTTCTCTATTGCAGATTGTCATCTATTAGGAGTGGGTCTACTCCGGATTGTAATTTCCGTGACGAAAGTGAACCACTGAATATAGAGTACCACACAATCCAAAAGTCATTGTACTGAGACGCCGGCATGTCAAATCAGAGTCGAGGTAAGAAGGAAGTACGGACGCAGGCATCAGTGCAACCTGCAGTGTAATTACTGGAGATGTTTCTGAGTCGAAGGCATCATTTGCATAAACGCCAGGGTACAGCTCAGCGCCCGATTAGGTTACGACACGGATCTCACGCCGTCAACCTTGGCGGAAGTGCAATTTGCATGCATTTGAATATGTTGACAGCATGGAATGCACTGATGAGGGAGGAATTCATCTCGTGGTTACCTGCTGAAAGGTCTCCAAAAGGCCATGAAATAGACGCTGAGCTAAGTGTTTGTTTCAAAAACTTGGGTAAATTATATAAACGCTGAGAGACGAAGACACGAGCTTTGAGTGAATATTGTGATCATGAACCATTTCTCAATTAGAATGACATTCAGTTTGTCAGAAGTCAACAAAGACTGCATTGCCATATTTGTACTTGTTTTCTTCCACTATTTGTGGCCGAGTTGTGCCTCTAGTCCCTATCAATATTGGTGGAACACAGTTTGTGTCGACCAATTTGGCAACATAGCACCATTTCCTAGTGCCTCAGTTATCCCTGCTTGCGTCCCACAACCCAAAAACATGCACATTGAAGATGCTAAATGGTGAGTGTGAATGGTTGTCTGCACAAGAAAAAGCTTATTCAATGAACTAAGAATGATCACATAATGAATTTAAAAAAAAAATATTTTATTGACATTGTTTTTGTCATGTAATAGAAGAACATGAATTCTGAACTGCTCCAGATGCTGTTTGTGGCACAGTTGCTTGCTGTCATATTGTTAGTATAATTGTGACGTTATAGTGGTGGTATCATGAGATTTACGTTAGGGAAGTCCCCACTGAAGGTACCAAATACATGACCTGCCACTGACTGTGACAAGTTGAGTGTGTAAAAAAAACGTCTTGTAAGATTGTAGCGTGTTCTTCAAGTCAAAGGCTATCTCATCACATTCAGCGGGGGAAGAAACACATAAAAGAGCAAGTGTAGTGTTGGAGGTTCATGTATTGTCATGTCATGTATTCAGTGAAGCTATCTGACAGCAGCAGCAGAGGAATGAGATCCGAGCGTGGGCTAACTTGGCGAGGGAGGGCCGGGGCCCCCAAACGGTGGCCGTCCGCGACTCAGCGTGACCGTTGGGATAAACACACACCACCTACACTAAAAGCCTCACAAAAGAGACACGGGGCGCGTTCCAGCCGTCGTCACACACGCGGCAGCCACTGCAAGATGAACAACGCTTTATATACGGAGCGTCTGAAAATAACACGTTGGTGCTTTCAGCGCTCCCCGCTGAGCCACTCCAGTTTGGTTTCAGTCCACTTTCCATCCATCCTTGCATGTAAATAACACTCAGCTTGCATTGATACATTTACACGGAATACACACCAGATGGATTTGGACGAGCATGCAAGATATGTATAATTAAAACAACTTAAGTGGTTGTTTGTCTACCTTTTTTTTTTTTTTTTTTTTAAAGCGTAGTACTACTTCTCAATCCATTAACTGGAAGCCAAGAGACAGGCAAGGGATGCACCTATATATTTTACACACCACCTTAAAAAATATGCATAATTCACAAGCTTGTACAACCCCATCGTCGACGCGTTCCATCGGGAAGAACGATTTAAGAGCTTCTGAGTTGCTTTCTCAAAAATAAGTCAACTCTGTCGGTGCGATGTCACCCGTCGACGTCACCAAGACATTTCGTAATCTGGTGCTCCTTTTAGTAACCTGTATAAGAACTATGAATGTGGAAGTCAAGTCCGATGTTGCCTGCGAGAGCTGCCAACTGTTACGGATCGTCCATATTTTGTTAAAGTAATCACACACACACCCAAATCATGGATCTCATTGCTCAAACAGGCTGAATATCTCGGAAAGCTATGTAGTGCAGTGGAAGCTAGCAGAGTCGGACGTTAGCCAAAAGCTACTTGACGATAACTGCGATCACCGATATAGGCTTAATAGAGTAATATCAGCAGCGAGGAACATGGTTGAGGTTTCATCACCACATTATGTCCAATAACATGCTAACAACTGTGTGCTAATGAAACCCGGACTTCCCTCTCCCCAGCCACTTCATCTAGCTCCGACGACAGGATCCCAATGTGTTCCCAAGCCAGCCGAGAGACATAGTCGCTCCAGCATGTCCTGGAGAAATCCAAGCCAGATGTCCAAGCCACCTCTCTTTGTGCATGTTTCTTTCTTTTGGTATTTTGCTTGACAAGCGCAGACAGAATATGGCATTTTGTGCTGTTGTGGAATGGAACGCAGCTGGCTCCTGTTTCTTGTTAAAAACAGAGCAGTTCAAGTGCACAGTGCACATAGTTCTTTGCATTGCAGAAGCAGAAATCGACTTGCTGGGGTTTCTGCACAAGATTGACTTGCACAAAGTGCAAAGTTTATACAGGTACATTTCATGCAGGTACACTGCAAGATTTCCACTTGCGTATGATGTGACATGGGCAATTGGAGCGTGCCTTGCAATCGTGCGAGCACTCTAACAAATTTCTGTAAAATCTACAGTAAAAAATTACAGCCTTATCTTGTTTTTGAATTTAACAGTATTTATCTGTATATCACAATTCATTAAGGGTAAAACAAGGTGCATTATGGGTAAAAACAAAGTACAATAATTTACTGTATAATTACAGGTCAAATACTGTACATTTTACAACAACGCTGTTTTGTCCTGTATATATGCAATTACTGTAGATTGGCGGGTTTTGGCGGCTATCTCTATAGGAGAAGTAGCAAATAGTGGACCCTGTTTTGTCACCGGAGCAAGGACAAGAATTCAGCAAATTGGTGAGTAATATTTTAGCGCGAGGGCAGTCTGCATTGTCTTCACATCGCATTTCTCCGATAAACGGCAACATTAGCGACTATTCATTTATGCACTCGGCTGCAGAAGGAGGATCGATTTTACAACGAGGGCGGCACGGTGCATGACTGCTTAGCATGCCCACCTCCCATTACTGAGGGCGTGAGATCGAGTCCAGGCTTCAGCCTTCCGGGGTGGAATTTGCATGTTCTCCCCGTGCCTGGTTTGCTCCGGGTACTCCGGTCTCCTTCCACATTCCAAAGACATGCGTGGCAGGTTAATTGGTTGTTCTGAATTGTCCCTAGGTGTGATAGTGAGTGTGAATGGTTGTTCGTCTCTGTGCCCTGCGATTGGCTGTCAACCAGTTCAGGGTGTACGCCTCCTACTGCCCAAAGCCAGCTGGGATAGGCTCCAGTGACCCTTTTGAGGAATAAGCTGTTCAAATGCAATGGATGGATTTTACAACGACACACTGTATTATTTATTCACTAAAGTTGCCAGAAAATTCCTGTAAATTAGAATACAAGAATCGGTTCTAAACTAAATTAGAGTGAATTACTGTCGTCTTAAAAAAAAAAAAAGTAAATACAGTAATTAACTGTAATATATAGATACATACAGTAAATAAACGAATATACTATAATAGATTTTCATTGTAATTAAATGAGAATTTACAAGAATTAGCTGTTGACTTTTTTGCTGTTATTTCTGTAAATTCTACAGTTGTGTCGCATGACTGTGGGGGCGGGGTCTATTTTAAAAAAATAAGATGGAAATGGTAATAATTAATTCAGTGATTTGAATCTACAATGTCCCACACTCTTGTCATATGAATGAAATACGATGACATCCACCACACAGATGTGCGAATTTGTCTGTCTGCGCATCATTGCAATCAACCAAAATTGCATTGTACCACCAGCCTCACAAGTTAGACCTGGTTTTAGCGAGTCCAAAATCAAATCTACTTTTTTTGATACATGTGCGGCTGGTGGTCTGACTGGCTGAAGTAGTTTTGCTGTCCATCCAACAGTGTAGTTGTAGTTGAACAATTGAACAATTTATTTGACAAGAACTGGAACAAAAAGCGCTGGACGAAGCCGGGAGAAAAACAGTTAATGCACTGCAATTACGCTACTGTCGCGAGCAGTGACGGGAGTCGGAGGCAGAGTGTTGAAGTCCGGAGCCAAAGACCGGCGGTTTATTGATATCAGCTTCTCAGCGTTTAACAGCAACAACAACTCACTCTGCGCGAGGCTCACAGACCTACCAACATTTTGTTCTTTTATCCTTTCATCCTTTCATCCCAACAAACTCCCCCTTCGTCCCAACGTTCCGTGGGTGAATTATGTTCTAATCACTACACTACTATTTTAACAGATACTAAAATAAAATAAAATGTGACAACACATAAAATTCACATTTTTCTGTAAACAGTTGAAAGTCCCCTTCAGTCCTGGAATCACAGAAATATACGCGTCCAATTCTATACAAACTTGCTATCTCATATCGATGCACCCCTGCTTCATCAGTACCATGTGAAAGAGTTTTTTTTCCAAAGCAGGTGAAATTCTCTGCAAAAACAAACAAACCGCCTGAGTCCAAAAACTTCGGAAAAAATATTGTTTTTAAATAAAAATGAATAAGCACTTTATTTTACCTCATTTCACATTTTCACTTGTTGCATAAGTGCAAACATAGACAATGTAACACAGAACAATTCATGTTAAAACACTCTTCAAATATATATTATTTTGTATTTAGAGCATGATTTACACCCCACCATTTTATTGCATGCACCAAGCATGTTATACATTTTTCTCCACATGATGGCGTAGTCGAGGAAATGAATCATCTTGAAGCCCCTACGTGTGTGTGAAGCATTTCACTGCAAGGCTTCACTGCTTTACGGGGCTTCATTTTGCCATCACTACAGAATAGTGCACTAGGCGAAGGCGTAGCAAGATCAATACTCCGACGAGGAGTGTCGGCAGTCACAGTCCTTATGAAGGCTTGATTGAGGATGGGAAACAGGTGCAGCGAAGGAGGACACGCCCCATCCCTCAATCAGAGGCTAGTAAAAAAATTAAAAAAAAACAGCCTGAGAGCACAACCACAACAATCTCTTTTTTGTCCACTCCGCTGCACTAGTCGGTTTTCTCGCTGAATTCAGTTTCCTCTCAGAGACAGACTTTCTCTATTGTTGTTTGTTCGCATGTTGCCGTACAACTGCTGCATTCGTCATGGTTTTCGTTGTTTCCCTCTCTACTACGTTGAAGTGGAATAGTGACAACCCCAAACATTTGTAAGCTCTTTTTTTCATGGGCAGCATGCTGTAACTGCACAATACCTCAACTGGCAAGCCTCATATTTTCGATACACTCTCAAAGCAAAGTCTGTGGTTTTTAATAACAAGCTTGGCCGTGCACGTGCGGTCATGAGAACCTCTCACCCATTGCCAACATTGACTCAGTCAGCAATCCTCTCACCTGTCCGCCGGCCACTTCTGGCCGCAGAAGAGGCAAAAATAACTAGTAAATAATTAATTTGGCGGAAATGACGGCCGCCTTTCGTCATCCGAAATGTCTCGAGATATTACTCAGTTAGACAGAGTGGACCTTCGGAATGTACCGACAGAGAGGATGCTTTCAGGCTGGAAATAACATAAATGTCGCAGGCTGATAGAAACACATCCTTACTGATATAAGTGGATGATTCACCAGAAGAAAAAAACCCTCCTGCCATTCGCATAAATTAGTTGAAAACCATAATACGTAGCAGCTAAAATGTTGACCAAAATGACCAATTACAAATCTACAGTTGTGATTCCCAATTGGGCTACATCAGGAGTGCTGTGGGAGGTTATCTAGTTTCATTTACCATAATTTGTATGAAAACTCTCGACGCATCGAGGACTCCAGCTTAACAACCAAATTCCCACCATTTCATGAATTTGGATTGTAAATAACACAGCATGAGAAGAATGCAAATGAAACCATCCCCTTCCTACACAGTATTTTTCTATGCAGATGACTCATCACGTAGGAAGTAAACGAAGCGAAATGACAAAGTCAAAGGCCAGGGTAGCGGACTCGGGCACAAACGTGGGGTACATCAACGCATCGCTCGGTCACCGCAGTTGCTCGTTCCGCCTCTCTCCGTGTGTCATCTGCGGGTAGTTTAGCGGCGAGGCGCCCACTAGTCTGCATGTGTCTGAGTAGAGCCGGGCCAGCCTGGCTTCTCCGTGGCCTACCCGGAGAGCGCCGGCACCCAAAGGCGGCCCACGCGGATGCCGACCGGAGGACATCCGCCTACGTTGTTGTCTCGATGATGCGGCAGCTCATGTAATGCTTGAAACAGCGCAACAGATTGAGAAGTGTTTATCAGAGGTGTTCGCACAGATATTTGTCGCGAAAACGTTTTTTTTTTTATTCGTTTGAACTCAAACAGGAGGTTGAAGGGATTGTGTGAGTTATGCTGCAAGGAAACGGACACTTTTGATGAAGCGGCTCCAAAGTGCTTCACTCCTCTGAAGGTGAGAGGACAAACAGACAAGTGCGCTTTCACATCAGCCACATGTTCATCTGTTGATGGCCCTGGTTCAAGCACTAAAGCGCACAAAAAAAATAATGGGGACTTGAGCATATGATTTGGTAATCTGGGTAGCATGGTAGAAAGACAGGTATCTCGTGACATGGTTGAAACCAGGTAGGTTGTTAACTCATTGACTGCCATTGACGGAAAAAGACGTCAAATAATGCATTTTTGCTGGGCTGGCATGAATGTGTTAAACACAATGTGCCAATATATTTTGTGATTATATTGCAGCATCCTTTTTTCCTTTTTTTTTTTTTTTTTAAGGCAAATGTTTAAAAATCCATCAATTTTGATTACATCTCATCTTAAGTCATTGACTGCCATTGACGGAAAAAAAACGTCAAATAATGCATTTTTGCTGGGCTGGCAGTGAATGTGTTAAGTAGTAAGACTAAACAAATGAATTCAAATCAACATGGTGTAGTAGAATTCAAATTGATGATATCTAGTGATGCGTTAACCGGCAGTTCTCAGCACTCAAAAGCAGAAGTGGATTGGTGCATGCATTCACACATTCTGCAGCATGAACATCCAGGCTGCCGCTGAATGAAAGTGCACATGCTCCCAATGATGCAGACAGCCAGGCATTGGGATCCATTCAGCCTTTTTTTGCACTGCAGATGCATCACTCTTACTGCGGCCAAGTCATCTAAATATGACTAATCATTTTCTATAATGTTCCCCCCCTGAGGTTGCCAAGTTCTTAGAGTAGAGGATTGTTGGGAGAAATGAGTTCCTAGTCCTCTCTGCGTGCAGTCCGAAAAAAAAGTGATGGCTCTGCAAGGAAGCTAAATGAAGCTTAAATATGGAATTTAACACATTTGCTAAATTGCCTTCTCCCTTATTGCAAGTGTGATGAGAACGCTTAGGATTTCCTGTCAGCACTTTACCTGTCCAAACCCTCCACTGACCCCATTACACGGCATATGATATCCAACGTCCGGAGGCGTCCTTCATAGCTCACATATGAACATTTTCAATTCTGCGGGTTACAATTTTTAACTACGGCTCAATCTTTCACTAACTCAACTCTGACTAACTCAAGAGACAAACAAAATAATTTCACTGAAAAGGTTAAATAAATTGAGGTATAATATATTTAAACTTACTAGCTGTTCATGTAATTAAGCTTGCATTGTAACATGTTACTATGGACTCAGTAACTGCAAAAAAATAAATAAATAAATTTAAAAAAGTTATATTCCTCCATTGTTTGTAATATGTTACCCCAACACTGCTAACTAACTAACTAGTAGCAAAATTGCTAGTTTTTGCATAATCCTATTCACATTTCATCTGTGTAATTATGAATTTTTCATTTCTGCAAGGCTCGAATAAAGTGATTTCAGGCAAAATTTGGCTCATCAAAACACATTGAATAGCAAAACTGAGAATCACATGCTGAGATGGTACCAAAAAGCTTTTGGACTGCCGCCACATGTGTCGCTCAGGTCTAGAGAAGTAGTGTACAGTACTGTGGAGGCTTGTGACATCATCTGCAAGCACACAAGTGTAGTATACTACAAACACACACATGCACAGACATCTGATTGAGGGAAGTTTGGTGCTACTTACGCTGCACCAGCGAGCAAGCAACGAACTTCGGCTGGCTACTGGTGTGGCTGAACACGTTGTAAAGTCGCTCCTAGTCAGCAATCATCACTTCTGTGGCGGCAAATAAGCTACATGCCATTATAATAAGCCATTATAATTGCTAAGCTAACCAAAAATTAACGCAGCTAACGCATTTAACACCGGAATGACGTGCTTGGGTGATTGACGTCACTTTTCACCGACATCTGTCTGGAACCACATTTAACTCTTTGACCACCAAAAACGTTTAATACGGATTGGTAAAATCACGATGCATGCCGCCACAAATGTTAAATGATGTCAACTACGTGTTTTTTTGTTTTGTTTTTTTATCAATGGGAAGTGCAACGTCTTAACCCCGGGTTTTCACCGGTTGCGGTTGCGGTGCGGTTGCGGTGCGGTCCGGCGACGCAAGCAATTAGATTCCATTCATTCGAATGGTGCAGTTTACACCGCTTGCGGGTGCGTTGCGTGTCGACTGCCTTCCGCAAGGATAGACCTATTTTCTATTTTTGCCGGACGCCGCAGCGGTAGGCCTCCGGCAAATGGCAAGCTAGCACAAAACACATCGAGCGGGACAGGAAGACCGAGGCAGTTTCAAAATAAATTTCCGTTTACCTTTCAGAATAAAACACTCGCCAGCTCCTATTTCTCAAGTTTTTCAGCAAAACGTGACGTGGGCGTCGCCGGGCCATGTGCTCATTCACGGTTTAGACACCAGCGAACATGGACGAGGAGAGGTTTATATTGGAGGTGGAAAACCACAAAATAATATATGACACGGCACATCCTTTTTATAAGGACTGTAATGTATTGTGAGTTTGATGTTCGCGATTGCTTGTTGTGCCCGTCTCGCTTGCCGTACTGAGCGGCAGCCGGACGCGGAAGACAGAAATAAAGAGTGGACCCGCACTGACCCGACTCTCGTTATTAATATACTTTACAAGGACAACCAAAAAAAAGGATGCTGCATGGAATCTCATAGCAGAAGAAGAAGAAAATGTTAAATCAAAAGAAGTCCACCTCTCGTTGTGAAATGCCACATGATCGCGCGCGCGCGGTCCCGCGAGACACGTTGGGAAGTGGGCGGCGACGGAGCTGCCGGACCGCAGCTGTGCGGAGCCGGTGTGGATTGACAAAAAAATTGACCCGTCCGGAGCACGCAGTCAAGACGCACCGCACCGCAACCGCACCGCAACCGCATCCAGTGAAAACCCGGGGTAAGTGCAGCACTGCTGGTCAATGGAGTTGTGGAATCAAAAACACCCACTAACTATAGCCAGCAGATGGCAGCATTGTATCTCCTTTCAATGGGCTGCCGGTGTATGGAATTACAATGACGATGAAATCTGATGAAAATTAATGTTTTCAAGGATGACGCGAATGATCAAAGCCTTTGTCACATTAAACCTAATTCACAGAGCGTCACTTCAATTTTCGCTCAATGTCACTCAAATGACCTATTTTCAAATGGTGATTACTAAAGAACGGAATACGATAGAAACATACTTTTTTTCTCATGAAAGAATGGAATGTGATCTTTAATTTGGTACCCACATATTATTTGTAGCAAAAGCACATATTCTGTTTGCCTTGAAAGATGAGTTAAAATACTCGAAATCGGCTGGCACTGTCGGGGTAAAGGATCCAACTCTGAACAGAAAAATAGCAGGCAAATGACTACGCATCCTTGTCATGGTTATGAAGAGTGGTCCTGTTTGCACCTAACTTTCAGAAGCAGTTTTAACATATGCAAAATCAGCCATCACAATTCGCCTCAGAGTTGATAAATCAAATTGTGCTTGTTAAATGACTCTATTTGCATAATACTCTTCACGGAACACGCAAAATGAACTATGCAGCAAATTAGCATGTATGGCAGACTCAATACTGGGTGTGCATCTGATTGCGTGAACAATAAAATGTGTGGCCATTTTTGCATGCGTAAAACTATCAAATCGCTAGTGTGTAAACAAGCACAGTGCTGCTCAGCTTCAGGCTAGCAGGCGTCATGGCTAGTATTTGGTTTCACTGATATAACCAGGTCCCTGAGGGCAACTGTAACTACGATGTGGCTCGCAATGAAAACAAGTTTGACATCCCTGTCCTGTAGCGACTTGATGACAATTATAGTGGTTAATATGATACACCTAGTAAAGTAAGAGTTTTTACATCACGCGTGCAAAGTGGAGCGGCGGAGACTTAAGATGGCATATAGTATACTACAGACCAGTGAGAAGCAATCCCGCCTGCAGCTTTCATGTGTGAACAATCCAACATATGGAGGCAGTGAGCCGACAAGCCCACCAGCTCCTTCAAACGCAGCCAGCGTGGAGCTGAACTGCATGTAGTGGCACACAAGCAGCAATGTATTGTTTCGCTTAATCCGTCTTCGCTCTGCTTTCCAGTACAAAGAGCAGGACAGCTTGCCTGGCTCTCCATATCTAAAGCTACAGCTATATGAGACAAATCAATCAATTAATCCTTACAAAATATGTCCATCCCTTCATTATCATTCTGAACTGCTTATCCTCACAATTAAGGGTCGTAGGCATGTTGGAGCGTATCCCAGCTGTCTTCGGGCAGTAGGCGGGGTACACGCTGAACTGGTTGCCAGCCAATCGCAAACAAAATACATTAACCTGGCATTCATATTAAATGGGCTATGGTGCAAGGAAGTGTATGAAAAAAAAAAAAATAATAATAATAATCTATCGCCGTTAGTTACTTAATTTGGTATGTGGACAGGTAGCTTGTTAGTAGCAAATAGCTAGCTGGGTAGACAGCAGGAATCGTAATCCATTAAAAATAGTTATTTATAGTAAATTGATATTTGACTGTTCGCTAGTTTATTAGTTAGGTAGCTAGCTTGTTAGACAGCATGATTGCCTAAAAACTATCCTATTGAGGATAAGCAGTGTAGAAAATTGTTGGATAGTTAGTGAGTTCCTTAGTTTAGGTACTTAGCTTGTTAGCCCACAGGATTACATGCAAACAATTTAGGTAGTGGATTAGTTATGTTGCTAGCAAGCCAATGAGTTAGCTATGCAGGTAGTAACAGCTGTCAACACATTGAGCGTGAGACTCATACATTTCTGTCCAATGTCATGATCACGCGCTAATTTCTCACGCTAAGAAAACACTGAGGAAAAAAAAGGGAGAGGTTTGTTATTGTAAAGGGGCTGTTGCTTCAGTGCTCCAGTAGGACATTGCTACTGTCAGTTAAGTTCTCAAAACGTTTGAAAAATATTTCCAAACCTGAAAACTGGGTTGGAATCTCGAAAAAGCATTTTGAATTGTTCAAAAAGCCAACAATTTTTTTCCAATTTAATTTTACAGTGTTTCACCCACAAACTTTCAGAGGTTCAAAATGGTCACAAGCCGAGTTTCAAAAAAGGCATTTTGGCATTGTTCTCCCTGGGCATTGGTTTGTTTCCCATTTTTGAAACCTGTAACTCATTATTTACAACTTATTTATACAGACATGTCTTGCCACAGTACACAATACTTCACAAAAAACTTGCAGCTTCACTTTAAAAAATGTACATGACTTTTACACGCCAACGTTAAGGCCGTGATGGCTGTTAGAGATAAGACCATCAATCAAACAAAATCACAGCACCGTTTCGTCACATTTTTTATGTATTAGTGATTAACAAACTCAACATTAGTATTTTAAAACACAAAATTAGCTGTGAAAAATATGTTTATTTTTTTAGAGATCCATGCCTCAAATGGGGGGCACAATCATCTTGGTGGGCGGGCACGGACCCCTATGGCCCGCCCATGGCGACGGTGTGACCAAAACACCCCACACCACCACCACCCCCGACCAATGTTTCACTCCAAGATTTGGTCAAGAGTTTACAGCACTGTACTAGCCATACAGCAAACGGATTGACTGACAACCAGGCCGGTGTGTAGCCCGCCTTTCGCCCAAAGTCGTTTTATAACAGGATAAGTGTAAAAATAAATAAATAAATAAATAAATAAAAATGGATGGACAGTAGGGTTATATTTTGTAATTGTCACACCTTTTATTTCTTTGCCGTTGACAGTTTGACAGACTTGGAGAGGAACATTATCACACATAAATGTTTGAATATAGCTGGGCTTAAACTATTCGTGGTACAGCTGCTGCCTTTTATTTGAACCTAAGCCTAGATAAATAATAATAATAATAATAATGGGTGGGTAGCGTCAGGAAGTCTGGTATTTAAAAGCAAACATACAATCAAACAAATCATGCAACTAACTAACATGCAACCCCTAAATGGACAAGCCAAAAGTCACAACAGTATGACAAATAGAGGAACATACCTGAATGGATATGTCAAGTATTTATGTGAAAGAAAAAGGCCTATTCGAGCGTTCGTTGTGCTTATTTGACTGGAGCTGACTTTCATCTTAAAGTGACCAGAATCTGTCACGATGATGAGCCTTGGCCACGGGCACATTATCCAGCCGGAGCTTTGTACAAATACCAGCTGGTGCCCTTATCGTCTCTGATTTGCCCATTTGACACCTTCATAAATACTGCACCAGGGACTATTCATAAGTCTTCCTGCCACGCTGAATAGAGGTACGGTAAATTAAAAATGAATCCCACTCTCTGCTGCATGCTCCTTGAGCATTTTTCATTGAGCCAGGGGAAGGGCTTTTGGCGTTATTTTCCCCCACTTGGATCCTTTAAGGGACCCCCCAGTGATGTCGTCAAAGTGTTTTCCTGCAAGATAGCGTCGCTTTCAGGAAGCCATGTGTGATTATCTCCGCTCATCACACTCCTAATCAAAGCCCAAATCAGACACGTCGTCGTGCCAGCTTGGTGGGGGAGCGCCAGCGTTTCACATGGAAATAATCAGGTGCGACTTCCATTCCGCGAAGCAAACAATGCGACGAGCGAGAATTGGAAGGGAACAAAAATGTATGTGCTGTGAACATGTTGGAATTTTGTTTCAACTTTAAATCATGACGAGAAGCAGTCAGACGTTGGCAACGTTTAGAATCTGTGAGGATAGTGCGAATGTTAAAGCTGAGAGTGGCAATGAACAGCCCTCGCACCCACAACAGTAGTACTACTAATAAAATATTGGCTTTATATTTCAGTTGTTCTAGATATGCAAATAAACTATTTACTACTATAGCATAGGGGTGTGAATTGCCTAGTACCTGACGATTCGATTCGTATCACGATTCACAGGTCACGATTCGATTCCATACCGATTAATCCCGATACGAATTTATAAGTCGATTGTTGCGATTTTTTTTCATTCAAATTTAGAAAATACTAATCAGTAAGCTTGTAGAGTGTAAGATTTATATGAAAATGTATTATTTATTTATCTGAAATTTCAGTCTTATAGAGGTTGTAATCTGTTTCATGTTTGAACAGCATTAAAATAAAATATTAAGGCTTAATGTTCCGTTCATATAACATTCTTCCATGCTCAAGGTGTGAATCCTAACCCGAAGTCAGACGTTTTGTTGAATATTTTTCCATTAAAAATGGAAGTTTAAAAATCGATTCACACACACACAAAAAAAAAAAAAAAAAAAAAAAAGGCAATGATGATAAGACGTTGAATCGGTAAGACTACCGAATGAACAATTCTGAGCTCTTAAAAAATAAATAAATAAATAAATAAATAAATAAATAAATAATCGATTTTTTTTTAATTGCATGTCCCACCCCAAACACAATGTCGCTCTGTGATTGGTCCGAACCACCAGATCGGTGGAAATCAACGGGCTCGGTTCAAAATGTATTGTCCGGAGTTTGTGAACTCACAAATACCGTGAGAATTCATCTTGCAAGAGCAAGGTTACCAGGATACACGCACTTGCAAAAATGTGCAAAAATCTGACAGCTGTCAATCAATTGGGGTTGATTGTCCTGATATACCTGGACCGTCTCTGAATGAAATACTTGAAATGTAAACCAGGTTAACCCACCTGCATGTATCACAAATGACCCGCCTCTCTGACATGCTCATTACTCACAGTTAAAAAAACAAAACATTTATGTCCATTACTCTAGTAGGCTTTCTATTGCACATTCACTGCATTTTATTGACCATGAAAATGATTCAGAGCACAGACGTCTGCTTCCTACCCACCTAAAACTACCTACATGCATTCAAACATCAAGCCAATTCTGTGTGCGTGTGCGCTCCATGTGTATGTGTAGACCTTGGTGTTGGTTTAAAAAAAAAAAAATGCCAACACAATGAGTAACAGACCTGCTAATGGCGTACATTTTGAGCAGGAAGTCTCTTTCTTTAATGAGTAAAAGTGAGTTTTATTCATCTGCTCAGAATTCAGGAGCATTTTCAAATTATTGTTCCTCCTGATTGAATGTCATTCCACTCTGCTCAGTAAAGCATTCTGCATTCCTCTCCATTAAGACTCGCTAATGTGTTTTTTGTTGGTATTGTTGTTATTTATCATTATTATTCTCCTGCATTTTAAAAAAACATATATTTTTCTATTCTGAAGGTTGTAGTCTTGCAGTGAGTGGTTCGTGAGGAATTAAGAAATTAAGACCCAAAACGCAGACAACATAAGGGAGTTGGGGAAAAGAGTCTTTATATACAAAAATACAAAGTAACAACAGAGAGCAAGACTGAAATCAGATGGCTAAGGAGAAAATAATAATAATGCATAAGATTTATATAGCACTTTTTTGGACACTCAAAGACACTTCACAGTGGATAGATTTCACTTATTCACATTCTGGTGGTGGTAAACTACTACCTGGAGCAGACTGATGGAAGTGTGCACCTATGGCCCATTCGACCATCACCAAAGATTTGTACCTTCAATACACCAGTGTGGGTGTCACTGGAGGCAATGTTTGTTATGTTACGTTTTTGTGTGTGTGTGTGTTCCTCTAAAACACGCTTTGTGACAGCTAAAGCTGTTTGAAAGCGCGATATAAATAAAGGTGACTTGACTTGACATTGCCCTTAATTCCTGTCTCCCTGCCATGTTTCCCCGCATTTGGGTCCACCATCTTGCAACCACTCGCACCCACCATGACAGAATTCTCCCACCAACTAAGGACCCAGTGGGAGGCACATGGACCGTCCCGGCTCCACGGAAGTCTACTGTTCCCGTCCCGTCTCCTCGGCAGCTTCATGTCCCTGGCCGCTTCGCCTCTGCCACGGCAGCCTCGTCAAGCCTCTTTGCCTTTGCCATAGCAGCCTCAAAGCCATGATTCCAACCCAGGCGGCACAAGCACCGCGGTCACCATCGGATCCTGCTCAGGCGGCGCGAATGCCGCGTCCTCCTTTGGATCCAGCACCCGGCGGCGCAAACGCCGCGGTCTCCTTTAGATCCACCCCAGGTGGCGCAATTCCTGCGGCCGCCCATTCCGGCGGCGCACACCCTGCAGCCGTCTTCTGCTCCTTTGTGGCGTCCGGAACGCTCTCTGGACCGGCACTGTTGAGTGGGCAGTGTTCCCACCTCCGTGACCGATCCTGCCTGCCCTGTTTTGGATTGTTCGGGTTTTTTTGTTTTGTTTTGGGACGTCTGGGAGCCGTCCCTTAGGGTACTGTCATGTTTTGGTTCTGTGTGGTTGGGTTTTTGTTTAGTTTTTGGGTGTTCTTGTTGTTTTTGTCTGTGGATGGTGTTTGTCGTGTTCCTGATTTCAGCCCTTGTCTTGTTATCGCTAACCACGTCCACCTGTGTGTTTCTTCCCTTCCCAGTGTGTGTGACCAATCAGTGCCACATCAGTGTCTGCTGTAGTTTCACTCCACGCCGGGCTGTCGCTACGGCTGGGACGCCACAGAGTGGAGATTCCTCTGCATTTTATGACGAATTCAGGAAGTTCTATTTAATTCAGAAACACGAAACAAAGCCGGGGGGAGAATCGGCTCATCACCGTGGCAATTATTTGTTGCCAATTTGCACCAGTGTCGGCCGTAAACTTGCCAAAACACAACAGCCGCGCTCTTAGTGAACAGGTTTTTATTTTTATTTTTGTTTTTTTGTTTTTTCCGCCTGTTGTCCCAGGCATATATCCACATGCACAGCCATGGTCTCCGAGCAGGAAGTCGATTTGCGCCGCCAAACAGTTGCCTTCACGGAAACTATCTGGGCGGGGGGCGGTGAGAGAGAGAGCTAAGGAACTTCGACGTACTGAGAAAAGTGTCATTCAGTTACTCTCGCTCAGGCAATGCACAATCCTATGTGACAGAATAAAAACATAGATGATAAAATAAGAGTGACTAGACAAACTAAGAGTGACTAATACGGGCACATAGAAACTGCAGGGCAACTAATTACATTATCACATTATCATCATTAGTAATTGTATAAGACTAGACAAACTAAGAGTGTCACATCATCATAAGTTATCATCATAAGTCAAGTTTATTTATGTAGCCCTTAATCACAAAAGAGTCTCAAAGGGCTTCTCATGGCCACAGTTGACAAATATTAACGCTATCCCCTGAGCTTAACCACAAAAAGGCAAGGAAGAACGAAAAAAAAAAAAAAAAACATTAAGGGGAAAATAAGAAACCTTGAGAAAAGGGCCGCAAATGTGGGAATGCCCCTTCCAGGATGACAGTGCATGCCTATTGCAAAGGAGCACTTCTTCAAAAGCAAGAGGACTCGCCAAAGATTTGTGTCCAGCCGAAAGCCGGATGAAACTGGCCGACTCATTCAGCTGGCCGGCTCATAGTGAGTCGAAGCTGGGAACTACAAATTGCATGTTACAGAGGCTCAAATTACCAGTTAAGTCACCATTGACATTTTTCACTCTGGAAATGGAATTTGTGGACTGTCCCTAACCTGGATGGTAAACATCCGGGTGACCTTTCACTAAGCTACATGTTGTATGCTAAACACGCTTTAGCCCACATTAGGAGAGGCAACTCCCCACCCCGACACGTGATGACGTGATCCCTGACGTGTTGAGGATTTTACTCTGAACAGAATTGGCGTAATAATTGTGATAGAAGACTGTCTTTTTCGTCTTTTTACGTCAGCAAACTCCCATTGAAATGAACAAAGATGGCTTTCGTTTACACACGGAATATGTCACCAGGATCACGTGACCAGGATAATGGTGTTCACCACGGTATGTTTTTATTTTGATACGTAATCGGTTTAAAACAAAATTCAGGGAATAAAATGCCACAGATATTTGCACTTTTATTCTTTATACACAATGCCTAATCTTATACCGGAAAATGAGTTCTAAGTCTTGTATCACTTTAAGGGACATAGTAACTGCGTACAACAAGACAAACTATGAGTGGCAAATACATCATCTTAAGGGACATAACTGCATATAAGCAACAAACAACATCAGTATCATAACACAATCATCCCATAACCGAACCCAAAACACAACCATAAGTTGGGTATTTGTCACAATTACCAAATATGTTTTTTTTTTTCCATATTTAAAATTCTATTCAACATGGCCACAATTCACTCCACAAATGTAGTGAAAATGTTGTGTCTTGTCCCAAAGTACTTTATGTTTTTGGCTTAGGCCACTAGAGTTATGTCTTCTTCTTTTTTTTTCTCAATCGCTTGAAAATTAAGTCGATTCAATCAGTGGAGATCCTCCCAATACAAACGTAGCACAATGAGAACCCACCATATAGCATCATCATTTTTAATAGGGTCACAGAGTTGGGCTTCATTTAATGACAACCATCATTCACATGTTTCTATCTTAAAAGAAAAAAGAAAAAAAGAAAAACGAGTAGGAAGGTTATTACAGGCCTCTAGTTGGGGTCACCTTCACTATAGTGATTTATGGATCCATATTTTTGGAATTCCAACAAGCCGGCGAGGTGATGCTATGCAGGTCCACTCCAGGTTGCCGTCCCGTCCAATTTGTGTGCCGGAGTCTCATCAGTGCAACATGACCATGCACATTAGTGTCATTTGTTGCTTCTCCAGATAGAGGCTTTCTAGGTTTTTTTTTTTTTTTTTTAACCACACATCCATTCCTGGAAGTGTAAGAAATACAGTAAATAGAAGAATTGGATGTGTGTGACTGATATGCTGTAAGGAGTGGATTACAAGAGTGAAAAAAAAACTCATTTCCAATTCAATTTCTAATTAATATATTTAATTTAATACGTGTAACTTTTGTGTCATGGGGTCACGTGACATAGCACACTCAGCCGTTTGCGGAATGCAGAAGCAGTTGACCGCAGGCAGAGGTGAGTAAGCCAGGTCCCTAAAGTAAAAACCCTGCCACAGTTTGGGTTTAGCCACAGGTGCATCTAATCAACCAGCCTGTAAACAAGTTACTTACCAATTAGTCAAGTAGAACCTCCTGTGACTAAAGCCAAACTGTGGCAGGGTTTTTACTTTCTGGACCTGGATTACCCACCTCTGACCGCAGGTGGCAGCGATACTGAGTTGGCAGGTGAAAGTTTGCCACAGGTATGTTGTTGTTTTGCTTAAAAATACCAAAATGATTTGGAACTGGATGCAACTAATGTCGAACTGTTGGGGCCGACTTCCGTTGCTGCCGAGCGAGTGAACTGGAGCCAAGTACAGTATGATTAAATTACAGAGTTGCTGAGTTGTGTTTACAGCGCTAACCCCCCCCACCCCCCCACCCCACCCCATTGTTTGTTAGCCTAGCCAGTAATGTAGGACTCTAGTCTAGCCTCCCTATTCATTTGAATGTGTCAGCATTGCCTAGCATAGCTGTTACCTATAGCTTTTTGTTTTGTTGCCGTGTCTGTCAAGTGATATTGCTCTGCATATGATTAATCAAGTCAAATGCCATTAAAGTGACTTATATGACTCTGTATTACTGTGTGGAGAAGTTGGAATGTAATTGAAGTGCTTTAGAGCCCAGTCTGTTGGTTATTATTTTGTCTTTTTGATATTAGAGTTACTGTGGTGAACGTCAGTCAGTCAGTCAAAAAATGAGCGCCTTGCGGGAGGTTGGCAAAAGTGACAGAACATCCACCAAGAGATTTTAAATTGAATCAACCTCGGTACCTTCTTGTCAGTTCCTTCAGTAGAACTAATACTGTACTTTTTATATTTTTGGTATTTTATATATGGAGAAAATATTTTAACATTGAACAGTGATAATTATAATGCAGCTTGTGCTATTTCGTTAATATTTGTCTTTTGAATGTTTGATCATGTGTGTCCACCAGATTATTAATTGGACCTGCTTTAATGCAGGCCAGGTGTGATGGCAAGCTATGAGCCTAATCTGGGCCTGAAACCTGCAAACTGCGCCAGCCTGACGCCATGAGTTTGAACCAAAACTGAACCTTCACTTGCCATTGCTAAGCTAGTTCATCTCTAAAGTTCGCCAGTGTCCACAGTTGCAATGTCCCTTTCGTTTGTTGCGTGAGAGGACAGCAACTAGACATTAAAGCAGCCATTAATTCCCGTTGCTCGTACGGTGTCTCACAAACAGACTACTTCCGACTTACACGTCGTTTCAGAGCATTGCAGTCCCCACATAAATGTAAACAAGATTTCATTCAAACATTCCTCTATTTCCTCTATGACAGTGCTTCTCAATTATTTTCTGTCATGCGCCCCCCCCCCCCCCCCCCCCAGTAAGAAGACACCCCCCCCCGCAACTATAAATTGTATCATTTGTCTATAAAATTGTTAGAAGCACACCTCTGCATAACACTGTATCTGTATTAACGTATACGAGAATAAAAACAAAAGAAAGAAATATAGACCAACTTACAACAAAGAATAGCTTTATTAACTGTAACAGAAAAGATTTAAAGTGCATCTGAAATTCAAAAATAAAATAAAATCCTTAATTAAACTATAAACATTTTTTGACTGACCACATCAAACCATATGTTACGAAAGAATAAAATTACATAAAATCAATAAATAATAATACATTCAAGCTGATCATCAACATTAACTCAGGAGCACAATATTAAAAAAAACAAACAACAGCTTTAACCTGCAAAACAAAAATATATAAATAATTTGTGCTGATTTTTTTTGCTGTGTGCAAAGCGCGCATGCTCACTGCAAACAAAACCCCTACACCACCGAGTTAATGCTCAACTGCGCACACTCTGCCAATAATGAGAGCGTCACTGCCCCCTAATGTAGTGGAGGTGCAATTGCACTTTATCCTAGGACAGGTAAAAACATCAAAATAAAAAAATAAAAAAGCATGTTCCCCGAGGTCAAACGCGCCTCCCTTGTTGGAGCCTTGCGCACCCCTGGGGGGGCCCGCCCCACTATTTGAGAAGCACTGCTCTATGACAATATGACCACTGAAAATTAGGAATTGGTGTTTGATTACAATGGCCAATCCCCAACTTCACCACCGATTTGTGCACAACCCGACTGTTTATAAAAGTGACCAAATATCTGCTAAATAAATTCTTTATGTTGACTTTGCCAGTGGCCGTTAGGGGTTGAATGGAGATGTTTTGTAGTAACCTATAATGTGATGAAAGTTGAGTGAAAGTCGATTCATCAATGATGTCATTGATATTTCCAGCACAGTATAAAGGCCCCACACGTTTTTGTAAGCACCTGTTGCTTCGTCACAGATTCTACAGCCCTAAAATGTGTTGGTTAATTTGTGTGGGTAGAAGTCTCTTTTGGGTTCTTATTTAATATTTTATTTATGAATGAAGTCCATTTTGCTATCATTCCTGTCTTCAGTTTATCATTGTTTTTGTTGTACCTTTTCCAGAAGTGACTTTTTCCAGGCTTTTGTTTGACTAAAATGGCCTTATTTATTATGACCTAATTGTGAGGAATCCAATATAGACGATCATTTTGGGTTGAGTATTTGAGAATATTCATGGTTACCGTAACGTACCGAAAAACAACAATTACTGCTTTGTCGACTCTGATTTTTAGCACCCTTAAACAACACACACACACACACGCACACACAAACTTTCACATGTATCTCATCTCCTCGTCTAGGAAATCCCCGGCACAGAGTAAAAAAGATCTAAGGTCTGAATTGCGATGATCCCTCCACTCTTCATCACCGCATGGAAGCCGAGCGTCTCGGAACAATATCTCTGGCTCACTGAAAGAAAGTTCCCCATGAGTGCTCTTAATGGAGTACTGAAATGCGTCTGATCCTACATGGATCTTTTTTTCAGACAGACGACGCTCCGTCCGTCACATCTTTAATAGCTTCATCTAGGTTGTTTTTTTTGTTTTGTTTTGTTTTGTTTTTTTGTTTTTTTGGACGCACAACACAGCTGAAAAGAAATGCACTAATCAAGACGATGGTGTTTTCTTTCATCTGGCACTGTTGTCTTCCTGAAAAGGTGTGCCAAGAACATATTGATTGCTGGAACTTTGACTGTTTACTAATTAAACTCAAACAAATTGCATCCGTCTAATTGAATAAGCCATCTGTAATTTGTTCAGCTTAAAAGTGTCAAACCCAAGAGCACTTTATCAACTTTTTCAAGATGTTTTATTAATATAATATGAGATGATGAGACAGGTTAATTATCATTAGAGGATTACATTTTATTATAGGAGGAGAGGAGACAAGGCCTTATTAAGGCAAGAGCAGGCAAAAGTAGTAAAGGAGACGTATTAAATTTGTTCACAATTTACAGTACAACAGTCTCCCTAATAAACCTTAGGATCATAACATGTCTAAAATTTCACTGAATGACTTGAATTGTAACATGAAAGCAGATTCATCCATCAGACTCCAAAAGTACAAGACGACACAATCATTAACATTACATTTCACGAGCATCTTTGGCACACTGGTCTGAATGAGAACTGAAACAAAATAATTTTTAAAAAAAAGAAATGTATCCTGACTTTTGTGACACCCTCTATGTATTACTTTATGGTTTATATAGCCTTTGCTGACTTATGAGTCGATTTTTAATACACACTTATGTTACCAAATAGGATCACTTGTCCCTTAAAGGGCCACTGTTGCAGAATGACAAGATCTCAGGAATAAAATACATTCCTATTAACCTTTTATGATAGTGACTCAGTGTGCAAATCCCAGAAATCCTTGATAGCTTTGCACTCAAACGTCAGATGCGAGACCCCCGCAGAGCTCGCAAGAATTCTTTTCATCATCTGCGGCTTCAAATGTGACGAAGCCAAGGTGGGGGAGAGCAGAGGTGGCAAAAGTACTCCCACTCTGCATTTAAGCAGAGGTACCGACCAGTGTGGGGGGGGGGAAATAAATAAAATATGTTCTTTTTTTTAATAGAAGTATAAGTAAAGACTCTGAAATGTACTTAATGTACTTGCACCCTGATCATGTGTCCATGTTTTATTTATGACTTTCACAATCAAATATGTTTTGAAATCAAGCTGAAAGTTAAAGAATGGCTGTAAACAATTACTCTCAAAGTAATTGTCAATTAATTAGTTCAACAATTAGTTGTCGATTAATTTTGAAACCTCTACCAAGATCTGAATCAACCATTCATTTTTTAATATCCACTGACTTTGAACAGAGGCTGCGTTCAGACCAAATCTGATTTTTAGCCCATCCAGATTGAAAGTGGAAGGCTCTTTTGTAGTCACAAAGGACATGAAATATGAGAAATTGAAACCACATGCAGGAGGTAGTTTCATATCCGATTTGGACAGGACGCGTCTCAGTCTGATCAGCTCGAAACACTCAGAACGGATTTGACTGTCTGTGATGTCACTCTACACGTGTAAAAAACAATGCACCTGCTCTGTCAATTATCTTAACCGTTTACTCCTCACCAAGGTCGCGGGGGTGCTGGAGCCTATCCCAGCTGGCTTCAGTCAGTAGGCGGGGTACACCCTGAACTGGTCGCCAGCCAATTGCAGGGCACACACACAGACGAACAACCATCCACACCCACGAACACACCTAGGGACAATTTAGAGTGTTCAATTAACCTGCCATGCATGTCTTTGGAATGTGGGAGGAGACCGACGAACCCGGAGAAGACCCACGCAGGCACGGGGAGAACATGCAAACTCCATCCAGGAAGGCCGAAGCCCGGATTCGAGCTCACATCCTCAGTCAGCACTGGGAGCCCATCATCAAGAAGGCCCGGCAACGTCTTCATTTTCTTATGATTCTAAAAAGAAACAACCTCTTTAAGAGGCTGCTGGTGGCCTCTTACTGTTCTGCCGTTGGAAGCACTTCAACATTGTAACAACTATGGCCTCTAGGCCCACTCCACCCTCTAACTTTTTTTTTTTAAGTTTGCTTCTTCTAAAGCAAATTCTCTGCAGCCGCATAAATATTCCACTGCCCAGACAGGATCTAAACTTGGTTAGCTCTGCAGGTGGTCACCCAACCACCAACAAAACTCTTTTGAAGCCGCTGACCAGGTGACAAAGGAATGTATGCGTCTGCCGAAGGAGTGTATTCAAGCAGTCTTCTCGGAGCCCGAACAAATGGCTCCAATGATTTGGAATACACAAATGACCGATCAAAGGAATGTTCATGACTTCTTATCAATCACAAAGAATATTCTGGCGTCTCGCCCTTCCTGGAACGTCTAGATGGAGCAACAGCACCGTCAAGTGGTGAAACTTGGAACTATCCTTAGTGACAATTCACATAAGTAACCGCATTTTACACATTTATACCATGATAATTCTTGACAGACAACTGAACCACGAATGATTCATGTTATATCTTTGTGTGTATGAACATCCTATTTCATTTGTACTCCATAAAGAATGAAATATAACCAATATCTCTCAGTTCAGTCAGATTAGACAAGTAGAAGTTACCTCACAAGTTAGTTTATGATGCATTAATTACGATGTGTGTTAAACGGGTTGTGTGGGAAAACTGATTTGCCAGACTGACCAAATTTAATGCCAAATTATTAATCTCTTTAATAATTTTGTTCTTAAAGTCTGCCCGAGCGAGCAGAAGGGTGTGCCACCACCCACTGAAGCCCCGCCCAAAGACTTTAAAAGGACGAGGAGACCCTCGCTCTCTCTCTTGCCTCTTCCTGCTCTTCCGCCTCTCGCCTCTGGCTTCCAAGCCTCTTCCAAAAACTCTCATGCACGACCTGCAAGTGCCCCAGCCTGCTCGAACTCTTTGTTCCAAGAAACTTGCCAACCACGTGGCCCTTTTCTTTTCTGGCAGCAACCATTGCCGAGAGCGGACCCTCGCTCCACGCCACGCCAAAGCAGGTGCAAACTGCAACGCTGACTAAAGACTCTTTTGCTTTTTTTTTTTGCTTTTTTTTTTGTTCCACCATCGGTGCTTGCCCGCCCGGACTCCGCGGCCCCGGCGTACACCTGCAACGTATCGCCGGGCTCAAGGTTGTGCACCTAAGCCGCGCACCTCACCTGCTACTCGGTGGCGCTCCGCCGCAGTGCCAACGCACCTCCAACGGCTGGCCTTCCCCGTACGCAGGCGCGTACTGACCGAGCTGCAACACCTGGAACTCGGACAGCTGCCCGGCAGAACCAACCTTGGTGAGAATCAACCTCGCCGGATCGCCGACCAATCAAGGGACGAGCCGCGCAACTACGCCAGGCCCCTGAGCGGCTTCCCCGTGCTCACCTGTGGAATAAACCTTTTTTTTTATTTTCTTGCCTTTTTGGAACGAACATTGAGTATTTTTCCCCCTTTTGTTCAAGACCTTTCTGCTCATTCGACGCAAACGATGCTCGTAAGTCTGCATTTGATTCCCAAATTGGTACCACTGCGTGCAACTTACGTTTGAAACATATCACAGATCTGGCAGGTCAAATTTCTCTTTTCCTTGTTTCCTCATTCATTCGCATTCCTTCCTTATTTTCATTCGCTTTATTTTGTTTCTTTTTTTCTGACGGTAGAATAGTTAGATAGGCAGTGTTTTGATTCTGTAGTGTAGCAATCGTGAATAAATGCATGTTTTATGAACTCTATTCCGCCTAAGTCATCTGTGTTTCCGAGTGGATTATTATTCTTTTGTTAGTACAACGAACCACTGAATATCGAGTGTGGCGACTTTAGATTATAAATGACTGATGAAAGAAGGATTTTGGTCGTTGTTTGCTCCTGTTAACCCAAAGCAAAACCAACGTGGTGCCCCAGAGGTTATCGAGGTAAATATAATTCACCTCTGTAACGTCCAGATTATTAATTCGTCCAAAAGACGACCCAATTATCGCTACACACAAATATTTTTTTTTCCAAAAGCTGTTCACTCCCTAAATCACTAACATACACCGAAGTCCTTGTTTTTTTTATTATTTTTTTATTTATTTTAGATTTCTCAATATTTGCTATGAATTTTTATTTGTAAAAATTAGCATTTGAGCTCAATAGCTTCCAGGTCATGAGACCAATTTTCTCAAAAGCAGAATTGGATAGTATTTCTGGGCTTCCCGCATGAGATACGCCTCTTGTTTTTCAATTTCACATCTTTCAATATTTTCTATGAATTTTTATACGTAAAAATGAAAATTTTAGCTCAATAGCTTCCAGGTGTGGAATCGTAATGCTGGTCCTCCCACATGAGATTTTTCAATATTTTCTAAGATTCTTTTTTTTTATTTGTGCCCCCACCCCCCTTCAGCCGCCGCTAAAGTCTGTCGGATATCAAATATCCAACCTAAGACTAATTTCACCGTGGTGAAAGACTGAAAGAAAAGAAAACCGCATGCTTGCGTGGAACGGTAAGTCCGGAGTGGTAAACAGTGTCACATGACGTCAATCACTACATGCGCTGGGCGGCACCTCCGTTGCACGTCGTTGCCACAGCAACCTGTCAGATGGGTCAATAATGTGGCTCAGTCTGAACCGGGCCAGATCGGATTTGGGCACTTGCTATCTGGACAGTCAGCCCTAAAAAATCAGATTTGAGGAGGAATCCGATTGGAGTCAGATATGCCTGCAGTGTGAACGCAGCCATCGTAACATGCTTATTTTGATAAAGCCATCAGAATACAAATTACTCAAGTAAAGTACAGGACCCTGAAGTATCTAATGAAGCACAGTAACAAAGTATTAGTACTATTACTTCCCATCACTGACAATGAGTCAGTTGCCGTCATCTAAGGCAGGAAGTGAAGATTCCGTGGCAAGACGACAGGAAGAAAAAAGAATAGAAGACGGATCATTTCCTCGTAAGAGACAAACAGACTCATTATTTTGATGAGAAACAGCTGGCGTGCAGCCAATTAGGTGCAGAATTTAGATTATTACAGAAATTAGCTGCTGGCACTCGTCTTGTGTGTGCGTGTGTTCATTTATTGCTCACAGGCCGCCTTGTGTAGCACAGACGAACATTTCTTTAACAAAGGCTTGGACATGAAGGCAAACAACTGAGCTAGCACGCTTCCCGGACACAACATTCGATACAGTCAAAATGCATCCAACAGAAGAGATGTAATGTAATGAAATGCAGAAACATCTTACAAAAACCTTAAACTAAGGCCCCGTTCACACAAAAGCCCGTTTCAGTGTATCCACACAAGTTCCGTACCGTTTTGGCAGTTCATGCACATGGCGGCGCGGTTTCGGAGCTTGAAACCGATAACTTTTGGAACTATCCTATGCTGCCACCTGCTGGCCGTTTTTTGTAATGACTACCATTGTTTTAAGCGACCTCTTCAGGTCAGAAGCTGCATCAAAGCCATTCTGTATGCTCTAGCATAAAAACTAGTGTTGTTCCGATACCGATACTGGTATCGGCAGAGGTGCCGATACTGCATTAAAACAGTGGTATCGGTATCGGTGACTACTCACAAGTAACATGCCGATACCATTCATTCCAACGCTAATATATAATTTTGGATGCAGCATCTTGTGTCTTGCTGGTGCACGACATTCACTGGTATGTGACATGTTCACTGCATGCCGATCTAAGATATCCTATTGGCCCTTGAATGCTCTGAACCGATGGCAGGACAGCTTTTTCATGTTGAGGAAAGAAAACCTTAAGTATCGGTATGGTATCGATATCGGCCGATACTGCAAAGTTGGGTATCGGTATCGGTATCGGAGGCCAAAAGACGGTATCGGAACAACACTAATAAAAACCATTAAAAACATATAAATACGTTTTTGGGACCATGGCAATACAGTGTTCCTTCGTTTTCCGCTGGGGTTAGGTTCCAAAAAATACCCGCAATAAATGAAATCCGCGAAGTAGTTAGCTTTATGTTTTACAACTCTTATAAATGTTTTAAGGCTCTAAAATCCCCGACCGCACAATTTATACACTTTTCTCATTGAGGCATTTACATGTTCTCACATTTCTCTCTTGTTCAAACATTGACATTGTTCAAACCTTCATAAATTTTATAAAAAGGGTATATTACTGTAAAAAAATATGCAAAATTGCACTTAAAAAAAAATCCGCGATACAGCGAGACCGCGAAAAGTGAACCGCGTTATAGCGAGGGAAGACTGTATTTAAAATAGAACGTGTTTATATGTTTTTAGGAGAAAATTAGTTAAACGTAAACTAAAATGTCCATAGATTCCAGCCCAAGCTTTATTTAGAGAACTCCATATTAATCTCGTCTTCATTAGTCCATAAAAAAATTCATACAGATTTAGTCCCAGTTCTTGTTTATTAAAGTGGGCTTTAATCTTGTCTAGTCTAGTTAACGGAAATATCACCAGGAATGCAAAATTTGAATGCAAAATTTTATCTTAGATGCAATAACAGGAACTGGATCCGCCTTTTCTTGCGATTTTTATTTTTTATTTTTTATTTTTTTAGGATTCCGTATATTATTGTCACAGTTTTCATGCATTGCTTTGCTGCTCTCTTGAATGACACGTAAAGTCACTAAATAACGGACAACAACAAAGCCTCTGTCAGAAAACAACTGATAGTCGTCAAGCGATGTGTGTGCATTTGACAGTTAATCCACGTTCATATCAGTAAATCAAAATGGTTTCAGTGAACTTTCATCCCCTTTTCCAAATGGCTCATAAATCACAATAAGTGCTGTCAAGCTATCCTCGGTGATGGTATTGTTGTGAGTTGGGTCATCATAATCAGACTGATGGCGTGCCCTGGTGGCGCTGCACACAGCAGCGGCAGTTCACACGTGATTTCAAATTCAGACGACATTTTCAGTCCGTGTGCAGGTCAACCAGGTGAGATCACGATTGCGCAGGCAGGCTTTTCGTATGATAATTATTATATCTGCTTTCATCGGAAAAGTGAGTAAATGGGCAACAGTTCAACAGGAAGTTAATTTTGTGTTTGCGCTTATAGTGTATTTATCGTCTTGAAAAAGTCTCCCGAATGTCTTTGCATTACTGCGAGGCTGACTGCCAGCAGTACCCTATGTAATCATTTCTAGTTGGAGCAGCCTGAGTGTAATTACAGCGCAAAAGAGAACCTTTCAGTAACACACGTTGAATTTCCACCATATTATACGCATTGGGTATTCCCGCCTTTGTAGAAAACACTGTGTGCATTTTGAAGTCTGTGATTAATATTTATACTCTATTGTTCTATATATTATTTATTACGCTTGTGGAAATGAAATCGCTTTCTCTTATCGCTTACTGAGACGCTGCCCATATATGCCGCAGCACAAGCTTACATTTCTGCTTGGATTCAGGCCACAGCAGATGATGACAACATATTTTATTGCTTGTCATGGTTATAGTACAAATGGAAAATGAACCAGCCTGCCGTTCCTTGTGAGAATTTCACAGGACTTGGTGCAAAAATGGTTGTTAAAAATAAATATGTGGAAATTAAATGTCATAAATCTCATAGGAATTGCATGGGATTTTGTACAAATATGGTGGAATGACTTTTTATTTCCAAGAATAGCATTCTGTACAAAAACTGCTGTCATGTTTACAACAACAAGGACTGGAACAGCCAGGAATTTAGTAGGATTTCGTACAAAAAATGTCATGATTACAAATTGAACAGGCACCAAAACTGAAGAAATCTAAAACTTTTTCCATTTTGTTTATGTATTCATTTATTTCATAAAACACGGTTAGTGTAAAAAATACAATACTTTTTATTTGTTCGCATGAGAACAAATTGAAGTTGATTTTTAAGAATTTAGTAGGATTTTGGACAAAATAAAAAATAAAAAAACTGTTATGGTAAGACCATTAAAATCAATTGAAGCAGATTGGACATTTCACTGTACTTTGTACAAGTAAGTGGATTAGTTCATACTAATTTTTTTTTAAATAATAAACATATATTCACGACACACTTTTATTTCAAACTATGGTCAAACTTGTGTTTTTAGTTTCACATGTCCACCTTTTTTTCTGCCACGTCGCCATCCATCCATTTTCTAGACCGCTTATTCCTCACAAGGGTCGCGGGGGGTGCTGGCGCCTATCTCAGCTGGCTCTGGGGAGTAGGCGGGGGACCCTGGACTGGTTGCCAGCCAATCGCAGGGCACACAGAGACGAACAACCATCCACACTGCCACGTCGCCATTTTACTTTAAAAATATAATACAATTGTAATTTTATTCCTAATTGTATGAGCAATAAAAATCCTCGTAAGAAAACTTAAACTGAAAATAGATTCTGTATATAACACATAACAAATTGATGCAGTCAAACGTTATGCGTCATAAGAATTAAAGCTCATGGATTCCTAATTTTAACTACCTTTGTGATCCTCCGCTCTTGCGATGGCACGACAAGCGAAGCAGTTGGATAACAGACGACAACAAACAAAACACCTTGTCGGAACACTTCTGACAGTTGTCGAGTGGAACCAGACGCCGCTCTGTGATTTGGACAGCAAAACTTTTTCAAAAGATTGGACTAGAAAATCCCTGCACTCCAACAGCAATTAGGGGCCTGCCTCAGGCAATTCGAAGCGAGCAGATTTAATTAAAAAACACTTATGTGTAGTCGATGATGATTACTGTCAGTGGCAGTCAAAAGAACTCTTGAGAAGTGGAGATTTTGAATAATGAATGTTGTGTGTGTGTGTGTGTGTGGGGGGGGGGGGGGGTTATGTGTGAAACCTTCCTTAGACAAGGCAAAAGAAGAAAGTCCTGGGGACATGGGGATCAGAAATGGGATCCTTGTATGAGAGCAAACATTTGCATCTTGGGATCTGCACACTCTGTACATGGTTGAAAATAATATCAATACAATGCAAGTGTGAACCGCCGCCGCCTCTGACTGCATTATCTTCTCTAAATAGTTCACCTTTAATACCCCACCGATGTTCCATTGTTCAACCTGCATTTATGTAACATAGCCAGCCACAAGCGAGGATGGTTTTAAAAGCTATTATTTCCCAGCAAAAAAGTAATGCTGTGTTATTATTGTAGTGACTCCACAGATGGTTCCATATAAAGTTCGAGCATTAATGCTTACTCAGTGTGCTGGAGTACCGGGCCAGAATTTTAAAAATGCATGCTCCAGTCACTCCGAGTTGCCAATAAAGAACAGGAAAGTTGATAGAGATTCCCGTGAGTTAATACAGTGGGCCCATATGTTACTTTTCACTCTCGCTTTTCATTACAGCAAAATGGGCCTGAAGGCGTGAATGCTGGGAGGGGAACACTTCAAAAAATGCTGACTGGACACGGCCGGACTATGGGAAGGGACTTGAGGCCAAAGAATCCATCCCACTGATGGCCGGAAACCGGGATGTCAAAGGTAGTTTGGCTTTAGAATTGGGTTTTATTTCAAAGCAATAGGATTACCGTAATCTTTCCATTGCACGGTGCACAAGTGTACACACCCTCTTGTATAAAGTAAATTATGATGTGGATTTTTTTTTTCATCCAGGGCAAAAGGGCAGGTGCTTGACCACCACTTGGGATCCACAGTGTGTGCAGATGCATGACAGTTCTCTCACCACGGGAGAGATGAAAGCGGTGTTGATCGTAGAAAGGCCAGAAGGAAGAGGAGGTAGAATTCTTGGCTCTCAGCTTTTATAACTTTCACCCCTCTGTTTTGGATCAAGATTGCATTTCTCTAAAATAATTCAGAGCTTTTGAACATTTCATAGCGGTTTTATAATGTTCTTGTGTTCGGCAATGTTTTCACGTCTGGTTATGTTTGAGTTATTGTCAGGTGGGCTAATCTAAATATGTGATAGATCTTTTAAAGTCAGAACGGTGAATTTTGTTACTTAAGATTTCAATAAGGCAATCACAGTGGCTGGGATAATTCTACATGGCAGGACAATAACATTTGGTCAGGTATTGTAGATGTTTCACAGGCAAACAAAAAGGAATACATGTTCACATTTCATGAAAAGGGTTAGGGTTAGCTTCGGTCCACTTCGAATCCACATTTAAACAGATAGCGGAGTCTCCCAAGTGTTGTTGTCAGCACAAGTAAACAATCTGGATATTATGAACAATAGTTCATAACAACCAAAAGAAAAATGTGTCTCTTCTTTCATCAGGAGGGGAAAAAAAAAGAAAAGAGTATGGTATATTTTTTTTAATCTGTTTTTATGTTTTGTAGCAATTAGCATTAGAATTAGCTAAGTTTCATCATTATTCACAAACCTGTTGAAAATACTGGGAAAAAAGAGCTTGTTGCAACATGGACCTGGTTGATCTCTTTTTTTTTTTTTTTTTTTTTTTTTTTTTTTTTTGAAGAGCTCAGAATTGTTCATTCGGTAGTCTTACCGATTCAACGTCTTGTCATCATTGCTCTTTTTTTTTTTTTGTTTGTTTTTTTTGTTTTTTTGTTTTTTTTTGTGTGTATGTGTGCGTGCGTTTGCGTGCGTTTGCGTGCGTGCGTTTGCGTGCGTGCGTGCGTTTGCGTGTGTGCGTTTGCGTGCGTTTGCGTGCGTGCGTGTGCGTGCGTGCGTGCAAATACGTATAAATTTATACTCATTCATTCACCTAAAACCTTATAAATATCCCATTACCCTTCGCCTTTACAAGGTACTTCAGAATCTTGCCAGAGTCGTGAGATTTAAATGGTCAGGAGACCAGAGAAAAGGTCAGAAAAAAAAGAAATAAAGAGAAAAGAAAGGTAAATCAAAGTGACATCCAGCACCGACCAAACACTTCCTGCCTTCCCCATGATTACAAAATCAAAGTCTTACGCCAACCCCGGAAGCCTCTAAATTCCAGCAAATTTAGCGAGATCTCAAGAGCCCAGAGGAAAAACTAAAGAGAGGAAGGTGGGAAGGATCGATAAGGCAGAGTGAGATCAATAGAAACCAGTACATCCAATCCATCAAAGTGAAGTCCAGCACCAACAAGACCCCTCCTGCGTGGTTACAAAACCAGAGTCTTATGCCAACCCCTTTTTAAGAATTCTGTTGTTAGCGTGTAAGAAGGCTTTGAAAAGGAAATGGTTGAAGAGAGATATACCAACAATAAATGAATAGATTGGCATAGTATATACGTTATGGAGAGAGTTTCAGCTAGATTAAGATGTGTAACCTACCAGCAATTCAAATTTGTCCTCTGTAGTGGAGCTTTTTAAACCTGAATATCTCCCACCCAGTGCATATGTTTGAATGAACTCCTTATGTGCTCTATAGAGGACATCCAGAGCTTTCTAACGATACCAAATATGTAGGGGTGGGGCTTTGCTACCTTTGATTGCATCATAAAAGAAAATGGCTTCCTTCAGTGCAAGCACTTTTTAGGGAAGAGGAAAAGTTTTTATTGAACAAATTTAAGCTTTAAATGTTACCATGTGTTCTATAAGACTCTTAAGAACACATTAAAGTATTATTTTAATTATTTTAACTGTATTTGAGCCTAGCATTTAAGTTAAAAAAAAAAAAAAAAGTCCTCTGTAGTGGACACATCATAGCTTAAAAATAAAAACTTTTTTTTTTCCCCCAAAAAAAATTTCCTTTGCAAAATAAACATGATTGGACAATATTTTTATAATAATTTTTCCTAGTAGTCAGGAGGATATAAAATGGATGGAATGGATGAAATGGATTATTTTTGTCTCTAATGTAAAAACCCGGGTACATCTGAAATGTGTGCTTGCGTAGATTATTTTAATCAATTATAAGAAACTGATTGGGTATTTATGTATTTACTTATACAGACTCTGAACTTAATCTAGATTCAATAATCAAGTTCTCCTCTGCTTAATTTTGTTTCTGTTTTTTGTTTACCTATTTGTTTAGTTTTGCTGTTTATTTTTTTGGGTTTTTTTTTTGTGATCTTCCTTTTGGTATAAGGGTTATTGTTTGTGTGTGTAGCATTGAATAAAAAGTAAATAAAAGAAGAAGAAGAAGAAGAAGAAGAAGAAGAAGAAGAAGAAGAAGAAGAAGAAGAAAAGAGTCTTCCAGACGCCCTGGGGTTGATGTGATGAAAAAAATCTGTGCATGTCAAGTTGCCGCGTGAGTGACGTCATGCAAGCGACAAATTCGCCCGGCGCTGTCTGCGACATGCCCCCGGCTACCCTCCGCTCTGCGATTGGCTGGTGGGGTAAACAACTGTCTGTCCACAGAAACGCCCCACTGTTGACTAAACAAACACAAAATGGCAAAATACAAGCTGGGGGGTTAGGACAAAATCACCACCACACATTAACAGAAGCCCAGAGGTGTAGATTGAGAAGGAGTTCATGGGTGTAAATCCTGTATTTATATAGTGCATTTTCCTGAGTGAAAACGGAAGACCGTGCCTTTAACCAACCAAAAATATATAATTTTTATCAAAATACTGAATAATTTGACATAATTTTCAGTAGGATATCCGGATACCAACATATTTGATAGCTGCACTCCTAGAGGTGATCTATAAGACGTGAGTTACGAGAAAATTGTACTGTACATGCTTGACCATCAACAACAGCAGCAGCAGCAGCAGCAGCAGCAGCACAGTGTGTATTTGGGCTTCGGCTTATAAAATGGCCACCTCTGACACCTTGATGTGCCTTTAGTCATTCTCTTAAATGGTCCTTTTGGAAACGAGCCTAAGAATGTGGCTGCAGTAATGGCTCAAGTACATTCAAAGTGCAGCTTTAACCCTTTGGCAGCGCTTCAGCTTTTATGCAATAGCTAATCACAGAGAGTGCAGAGGAGTTATTAGGATGTTTATACACTTCAAGTGGCATGACGACTGCACGCCACGATCAGCATGGCGGCCTTCTTCCGTACTCCCCAACTAGCTGCACAATTTCACCATTGCGTACACACTGGACTGCAGAATTTGGAGAAAAGTCCAAAGTAGGAGAAGTGATGAACGAGCTGAGAGTTCTCAATTATTTCCGTTCGGATCAAACCGAGAGCCCATCACGCTTTGCAAGGGACGGAAATTACACGTCCAATTACTCCTGTAGGCGGCAGCAAATCAATTAAAGTGGGCGAGAACGAGAACCTGTGTCATGTCGCTGGATGGCAGCATTTTGTAGAACGTTTGCACATGTGCTGTAACTTTGTTTTTCTGGTGGTTGATCTCCATCTACTGGATTCAAACTGAGGCCTGGCCGATATCAGAGTTCCCGAGGGTCCTGAAAAAGTCTTAAAATGCATTAAATCCAAGAATCTAAAAAGCAGGCCATAATTGGCATTGAAATATATTCAATCAATCTTGTTACCACGTGATTAAGTGTTTCATTATTGTAAATAGTCTCAAAATAAATTAACATTCTAATAAAGTTATTTTACTGTGATTGGCTGGCAACCAGTCCAGGGTGTCCCCCGCCTACTGCCCAGAGCCAGCTGAGATAGGCTCCAGCATCCCCCGCGACCCTTGTGAGGAATAAGCCGTCAAGAAAATGGATGGATGGATGGACTTCGGTGTATGTTGGTGATTTAGGGAGTGAACAGCTTTTCAATTCTATTCAAAAAATTCAAACTTTTTCATACGACTGCATGTGACTTTTTCTTCTTGTTGTTCTTCTTAAGAATAATAATAAGGATATGAATTACAGGAAGAACATTTGACTGTTTTACATAATTTTTAGCCTTCACGTATTTCTTTAACTTTTCAACAGAAAGAAAAATCAGCAAAATTTGGCCTTTTTTTTGGGGGGGGGGGGGGGGTGTTAATGTTTGAATTTCAATGTCTTTGTCTTACGTTGTAATGTATTAATGTGTAAGAAAAAAAGACAAAGGAGAAAAAAGAAATTGGGAAAAAATTAGCTAATAACGGCCAATTAATCGGTCAGGCCCTAATTAAAACACTCGTGAAGGTCTAATTACTGTAAGAACAGCAGCAGAATCTGTATTTAATTTTAACCTAATGGGATATTTGTCGAATGTCAGCATTTAATGTAACATATTATTGTCATTTATGTGAATGTTAACTTTTATCCATCTGAAGCAATTATTTATTTAAGATTCAGAAGTGTCCAATAAGTGTATAATCCAGCAGTGTATAAACAAGCAGGAATATTGCGAATTTTTCACATGTGCATTTGTTTAATTATTTTACAGACAATATTAGTCTCGTACAGTGGTGCCTTGAAAGGCACGTTGAATTTGTTCCGTAACCAAGCTCATAACCCAATTTCCCATTTGAAATGAATCGAGGAGACATTAATCCATTCTAGCAGCCCACCCCCAAAAAATGTGTTTTTTATATGAAAGATATACTTTTTTAATATTTATCAAAGTATACAACAATGACATACGTAACTAAAGAGAATGTAAATAATTAAACCTGTTTTTGCACAGAAAATAATTGTTAATATAATTATAATAATGATTGTAACTTTTTTATTTTGGCGAGGATTGTTGTTTTCTCAGCAACAAAGAAAACAATTCAAATTCAATTTTAAACTGAAAAGAAGAGATGAAGGCCACCAGAATTACCTTACTTCAGTTCTAATTTATTTATTTATTTATTTATTTATTTATTTATTTTTTATTTTTTTTATTTTTTTTTAAATAGCTGTTCAAGCGTGTCAATTTGACCCAACAGGAGACTCTTTGACATCTGCCATCTGTCACTTCTTTTCCTGGACTCACTCAAAGGCTTTATTTCATTCACTGTTGACTGACAACCTAATGACAAGTTTTAGTGTTGTGTTGTTTTCTTTATAAATATTTAATAGATCTTTGTTTTTATTGCCAAATTTTTCATTTCACACCGTGATGAGGCGCCTTCATTGTAGCATCACAGGAGGGATTACAGCTGCTGAGTCATGTGTGGGCAGGCAGGTAAGCAGCCAGCGTTGCTATGGTGTTCATCTTGAAAGGATTCCAAGTGCATGTTAGATGTCAGACTTAAAAAAAAAAAAAAGTCTGTCGCCCCGAGCAACCTTTTTGAGTCCTTCATTTCTCTTTTTTTTATGTAAAACATGTTGTTTAGCAGAGGCCAGGGCAGAGTGTATATTGAAGCTCACGCTGCGCTTAAAGGACATTTGACTTTTTATTTTATTTTATTTTTTATTTTATTTTAAAGGTGTGTAGGATTTAGTGGCATCTAGTGGTTAATTAATTAATTTATTTAAAAAACACTATTAATTTTAATTATATGGAAAACCCTTTTTTTTAAGGTGTGTAGGATTTAGTGGTATCTAGTGGTGAATTAATTAATTTATTTTAAAAAACACTATTAATTTTAATTATATGCAAAACCTTTTTTTTTTTTAATAATATGATTGTAGTTCTAGCACCTCAAAATTCAGAGGCGGCCACCTCAACCTAATTTGTTCGCCACCTAGAGCCTGAGCGACTGATATCGCTCAAGTTGCAGCGTTGCGCCATTATGGAGGCGCTATAGCAACAGGAGTGCACCGGAGAGACCTGAAGCAACTTCAGAAGAAGAACCAGATCACGGAGTCTTTTTGTCTTTTTTTTTTTTGTAGCTCAGAATTGTTCATTCAATGTCTTATCATCATTGCTCTCTTTTTTTTTTCTTCCTTTTTTTCTCTTTTTTTACGTGTATGTGTGCGTGCGTGTGTGCGCGTGTGTCGGGGTGCGTGTGCGTGCAAATACGTGTAAATTTATACTCATTAATTCACCTAAAACCTCATAAAAATCCCATTACCCTTCACCTTAACCAGATACTTCAGAGTCTCGCCAGAGTCGTGAGGTTCAAACGGTCAGGAGACCAGAGAAAAGGTCAGAAAAGATAAAAAGAGAAGAAAGATAAATCAAAGTGAAATCCAGCACTGACCAAACACTTCCTGCCTTCCCCATGGTTACAAAATCAAAGTCTTACGCCAACCCCAGAAGCCTCTAAATTCCAACAAATTAAAGAGATCTCAAGAGACCAGAGGAAAAACTAAAGAGAGGAAGGAGGGAAGGATCGATGAGGCAGAGTGAGAGCCACAGAAACCAGTACATCCAATCCATCAAAGTGAAATTCAGCACCAACCAAACACCTCCTGCGTGGTTACAAAACCAGAGTCTTATGCCAACCCCAGAAATCTCTAAATTCCAACAGATTGAGGAGATCTCAAGTGACCAGGGGAAAACTAAAGAGAGGAAGGAGGGAAGGACATGTCTGTCTTAATGTAAAAAGTGGATCAGTAATTATAGTAATGACCTAAAAATCTAAATATAAGTTGCGATTGCACAATCTAACAAAAGCAAATGATATAAGATTTGAATCCTGAAAATGCTTGTACAGTACATCTGACAAGAAACACTTTGAACATCAATGTATCAATGAATATATTGCGGTGTATGGATCTTGCTTTGTTTGGCATAGTTTGCTATGACTGCCACTTGAACTTGAACAAATGTTGCTTCCATTAAGCGTAATGATACAATGTTTTGTTATCAGGAAGCATTCAAGGCGCAGCGTTTTTCTTATTCTTTCTTTCACAATGTCTTTTTGAACCAAACTCATTCTCCTTTAGGTTTATTTCCTATACTGTAGCAACCTTCATTTGAATAATTTAATAACAAAAAGGCCTTTCAGTGAGAAGCAAATTAAAATGTGGGAAGGATACATCCACAGGGCAGATAAGACTGGGCCCGAGTCAAACGTAATGTTTCGCTTCGGCGAGCACGCACGCAAAGGCGGCGCACTCGGTACACGCATCCTTTTGTCTTCTGGGCTCTCAGTAAAGCAAAATAACAAGCCGGTGGGGTCACGCAGCGCGCCACACACCTTCCCTAATGTCTCAGCAACAAGACTGACACTCTTCACACCTCACCCTTAATGCCACGGCAGCTGTGACTGAACACCCTGTGAGAAATAATACCACCTGGTGTTAACACATCTCAATTTGGTAGGACTTGTTACAAGAATGTAATGTATTGCAATTACTACAAAACTGACCTAGAATGACATGCAATAGTTTTAGGGCACCTTAACTATTTCCATACATATTTACATTGAACCAGCTCAGTGACCTAGTAGTAGAGTGTCCGCCCTGAGACTGGGAGGTTGTGGGTTTAATCCCCCGGCCAGGTCATACCAAAGACTGTAAAAATGGGACCCATTTACCTCCCTGCTTGACACTCAGCATTATGGGTTGGAATTGGGGGGATTAGATCACCAAATGATCCCCAAGTGCAGCCCCTGCTGCTGCTCACTGCTTCCTCAGTGGATGGATTAAATGCAGAGAACGAATTTCACCCCAATTAGATGGGTGTGACAATCAGTGGTCCTTTAAACTGTAACATAGCCTACTTAAAAGGTTGTAACAGCCACATAGATATTATGCCCACGTTAGCAATAGCATTAGCATTAATCAAGCAGACTAAAAGTGACATGATAGTGCTCCCATGTACTTCAGCAGCTCTTTGGACAGCCTATCTGGTCATGTAATGGGCAGAGAAACTCAATGTGGGGGCAGATATTATGTAAATTTGCCAAGCAATACAATTCATTAAAATTCTGAACAGCTCACTCACTGACAAAGAATCTTTTTTTTTTTTTTTTTTAACTTGGTTGTTTAATTTCACACTTGATGGTTAGTAGGCATGCACGTTTCACAACCTCTATTGAACCAAGACTGCACTATTTGTGTACTAACATTTTAAAAGTCAAATGTCACCTTTAACCTTTGTTTGAATCTTTTTTTGTGAGGTTGAAAGAAAATAAACTCAACTCCCAGAACTTCACTTATATTTATAAATGACACTAGAAATATCCCAACTGCAGCCTCACATTGACAAGTAGAGGACCCCAGATCGATGACAACCAAAATTCTGTAGCTCTGTCAGAACCCATATGACACACATACACACACGCGCGCACGCCCTCAGCCACATAACATATTGTGGAGCACAGTGATGAGGTGGGGGGTGGAGGCAATTTTCTGTGGCTCGCCATTTTTCCTCACTGACCTTTTCCCAGGTGTGTGCAATGTATCTGCCGTAGCCTGCTGTTGTTCTAAATAACGGGCGGGCCGGATCACAGAGCTGCCACACAAGCTTGCACTCGCTGGCGCCAAAATGCCAGCCAGCCATCACACACGAGCAGTCAGACTGATGGATGACTTTCCGCTATTCCGCCTACAAATACATAGTCATGTCAGAGTAAAATATTGTGCCTATTACGTCTCATGCATAACAATACCCACATTTTCCCATCTGTCTATCAAACTAAATAGCAGCCGAACGTGCTATTATGCTGCTTCTGGTGACAATGATGTCTGCCAAAAAAGAAGGCAAAAAGTTTGTTTGGCTGAACGGTTGCTAAAACAGACAATTGTTCTCCTTCTTGACTGTTTTAGATGCGAGAATCATGTACAACTTGCTGCTACATTTTTTGTTACGAACAGAGTTGCCAAAAAAATTTCCTTTCCAAAGTAACTAGTAGTCTACCGCGTTACTTTATTCTACAAAGTAGTCTGATTAAAGTTACTTTCCAGAGATTCAATGCGTTACTCCACATTTTAATGAAGAAGGCAAAATATCTCACTGTTGTAACAGTCACAAACAACTGCCGCTAACTACGAAGATGAGGCGGAAGTCATTGATCACCACACTGAATTCAGCCATGGTCTGGTTGTGAATGGTTTGCACATTCAAAACAAAAGTGATGATACTTATACTACTAGTTTTATTAACCAACAGGCACACAACGCAACAAAAACAGTGTACATTATGGACCATAAAAGTGGTAAAAAAAATAATATATGGTCCATGAAGCTTTATGGAATGAGGTCGTCTCCGCCCTCTCGCCAGGGGGAATGACATCAGACAAGTCACGTTTTCAGCATGCACGAGTCGACTCAAGTGTACACACTGGAATAGCGGAAGAAACAAGAGAGGAATTAAGGGGATTTTCATTTTCAACCTGGATAGATTTTTATTTTTTGTTTTATAAAAAGTATTTACGTTACAAGAAGTCAAGAGAGACTGCCTATTTTGTTTTTCATAAAAAAGACTTTATTTTCATGTTAAAAATGCACTTTCAATAAAGTATTTGGACCTCCGTTTCTACCGCATTATTTTTATGTTGAGATGGTGTTAACGGCAGCTGCTGAAAGTAACTAAAAAAGTAACTTTTAATCTAACTTAGTTACTTTTAAAATCAAGTAATCAGTAACGCAATTTAGTTACTTTTAAAACCAAGTAATCAGTAAAGTAACTAAGTTACTTTTTCAAGGTAACTGTGGCAACACTGGTTACGAAGACATAGCAGACGAGGACCACCGCCTCACAATTTTGCAGAATTGCCTATAATCTGTGCAGGCAAAATTAAAAGCAGGAATTCTCGCAGAGGCCCAGCCTCCTGTTTTATTCATGGATTGTTTTGAGCTTCTTGTCGGTTGCATTAAGCACATCCCTCAGCCCGCATGAAGTATTCACATGTGACTCGCCTCTTAGCGCTAATGCACGGGCGAGCTCGCCGAAACGCGCACGCCATGTTTGCCTTGATCCGACATGAAACGCCTCCCTTTTCCCACCGCCTCGCCGTGACACCACTTACAAGCAACACTATGGTGTTTTATGTATTACATTACCTGGGTAGATCCGCTGTTTTGTCTGTTTGTTTGTTTGTTTGTATGTTTGGGCCATGGTAAGTGAATTCAACACGGTGAATTATTCTCGCCGGTGCCGCAAATACAGAGAATTTTCTCTGTGACCCACATTTTAAAGCTCCTTATTCATCCCTTCTTTCTTGTTCAGGATTTGGAAATCTCTCACCTATTGACTGAGTCATTCAGCATGCAGCCAACTTCACACTACTCAGATGCTGCTGTGGATATGCTGGTCGGTGAACAAATCGATGTGCACACTGTCTGATTGCACTGGACCCACACGAATATTTAAAGATGCATTTAACGATAACCTTGCATTCGGGTGCGACAAGAAAACGAGGATATACCCTGCAGTGGGACAGTTGGCCATTCGCGCAAATTACAAGCTACACAAAGTAAGGTTAGGTTGAAAAGCTGATGATGAAGAGAAATATGGCATTTGAGCAACACTAAAGTGCAAGCTTGTAAATAGAAATAAATCAAAAGTTGTTTTTTTAAAATATCACTTGTTTACATGAGTACAACATTTTTGAGGATGAAAATGTAAAGAACAATGCAAAAACGATAACGACAGTATCCACCCTCCAAGCCTTTTGATGCTTTTTGTGTTGAAACGCTTCCCCATCAGTGTATGTTTACCACATTGTTGCTATTGCATCTCTGCTGGATTCATTACTTTGCCTTCCATTCATTTCCCATTCTTCTCATCCCTAACTATACATTAGGGTTGTACGTGAGCTCAGCTGATTTCCAGCTTTCACACTCACTTTCACACCGAAGGACAAATCAGAGTAGGGCGGGGCAAGTACCATTGCCAGGTATCATAACTAGCTGATACCAGCTCTTATTTCAAAGTATCAATACTCTTCTATGGCCGTTTTATGATCAGGGGTTAGAAATTAAAAATGAGATGAACAGAAATAGCTATTCATTTCATGCAATTTTAAGGAAAATGTTACATGGTGGCAGCACAGTGGCTAGCATGTCCACCTCCAAGTGCAGAGGACGTGAGATTGAGTCCGGACGTCGGCCTTCCTGGGTGGTAAATGGTAAATGGCACTTCATTTATATAGTGCTTTTCCACCATACAAGGCCCTCAAAGCGCTTTACATTTTGACTCCGCATTCACCTACGAATTGACACAGCAACAGGAGAAATTGGAGGTTCAGTATCTTGCTCAAGGATGCTTCGACTTGGTCACAATGGCATGGGATCGAACCCACAACCTCTGGGTTGGGAGGTGACCCGAAGCTGGCTGGGATAGGCTCCAGCACCCCATGAGGAAATGGGTGGATGAATGGATGCTACATTGGGATATATAAGCCTTCCTTTAAAATTTGATATTATCTGTCATTGCTTTTTTGTGGGAAATTGTATGTATCAAGAGTACCTGTGATATAAGTACAGTACTAGCACTCGAAAAATGGTTGAGTCAAAAATAACCCAAATTGGGTCAAAAATGGAGAGATCCAACTTTTAGAGTAATCAAACACATTAAATTAATAACCCACAAAGTAACCTGTTGAATTTTTTGGGGCTCATTTTGTGGGTGATTTGTTTGACCATCATTTTGGGCAAAATGAATAAACCAATTGAACTAGGTGAAAAATAAACCGTGTGGTACCGGAATCAGTGACTATTCAAGAGTTGTGCACTCAAATTGGTATTAACCTGCAAAAAGTTGTATTACTCTAAATTACAGTATTCATTGAACTTCTGATTGTGAGAGAAACACAAACACGGGGAACATGCAAACAATCAGCCCTCGCTGGCCCATCTTGTACCTCACCACTGGGCCAAAGGAAAATGACAGAAGACATGACTAGCATGCAAGTGTCAATCATAGCACGCCAAATGCATAATGGGCAAGACCCGCGGCCTCGCGCTGACCTTAGGCTTCAGGAGTTTCTCTGAAACTATGGCGGAATAGCCACCTCAGCAGAATAATAACAAACAAAAAAAGATCATTCCACATTTGCCAAAAAAAACTGAACAGAAGACTAGCAATTTCGACAGATCCAGGGACACGTCCCTGAATCAAGTCTGACATCCTCATCAGGCAAAAAATTCAAAACCGCTCACTCGCAGGCACATTTTGGGAAATAGGCAACTAGCAAAAGATGTACTGTCTTTCGTTACGTAATTCCACATTGACTGGGTAGGCAGACACTCCAGAGATCCAGGGTTTGTAGTCAATTTGATAGATGTCACCTGCACTGGTGTGCAGGTCCTAATGTACACTTAACTTCAAACAATCATAATTCATCATCAATCATTTGAATTTGAAAATTTGATTCATAGGTATTACTGTATTTTCACGATTGATCAAGTGATCAATGAAAACCTTCACAAAAAAAAAACATAAAATGTTTTATACTTCTTGTATGAAAACATTCTAAAGGAGAGCACGCCCCTTTAATAAAAAGCATGAACTTATAGCAGTTGTTTCCCCCAGGAAGGAGTCGCCCATTAGCAGGCGGTGAGTGTGAAGCGGGTCATTTGATCCACAAATCATTCACCTCACGGCCCACCAAATATGACAGAATGACAGCCTCAAATAGTGAAAAATGATCCTTTTCTGCATGTTACTTTTTTGTCGTGGTGGGAACAAACACCGCTCTTGGTTTGGATCTCATTCACAGGTGTTGATGGGGAATGATTGTTTGTACTGTAACGTAAAAGGGTGGAACCATTTTGAGAAAAAAAAAGGGCCCTTGCAGCCCGGGACACTTTGGGGTACTTGCATGTTGGGGAACTTTGGGGAAATTTCTTTGAAAATGGCATAATAAGCCTGTACATATGGATTTATTTATTTATTTATTTATTTATTTATTTATTTATTTATTTTTATACCAGGTGTGATGAGTGTGCAAAGCTCAATGAGTTTTGGTCAATGTCGTAGAGATAGACCGATAATCGGCCGGGCCGATAATCGGGGCCGATATTTGACATATTGGTACATATCGGTATCGGTCTGTTTTATTAATCTGACGGCCGATATGAGCGATCCATTTAAAACTCCGTCTTTTCGCTTCGAATGCAGCCCAGAGCGTCTCTGTCTGTTATGGAGTCCACTCCAGCAACGTAACGCCCATAGCAGCATTTGATTGGTTAGTCGTGCAAGAGCCAGAACCAATCAGTAGTGTATGCCGTGTATCACAGTAGCCAGTCACACACGCACCCACGGACACGACGCGAGAGACACATGCTTCGAAGGTAAGTTAAAAGAGAAGAGACTCCGCTGAACTTTTCACCATGATAAGCTAAACACATTGAATTATGTTGTGTATTAAATGCACTATATGAATGGAGCTGCATTGTCTTGCATTGAATCCCCGCTAGCCAACAGCGGTGTGTTCAGCTTAGCATGTAGGCTAACACCCAGTAGCTAATTCGCTACTTGAACTACTCGGGGAGGGAATCACACACATTTTCACTTATTCAAGTAAATAATGTTTGTTACAAAGGTTCCAAATATTAACAGTTGTCATTATTATATTGTCTAGTTCCATGTTAAGAGTAGAGTAATGTCATTATATTTACCTCTCGTGACGCACACATTGCATTCTGGGTCACGTCCACTACTTGTTGCATAGCGTTTATTATGCAGTTAGATGCCACAGTGACACTAAATAGCGTTTAGTTACTTTATATTGTGTTTATTTGTCGCACTGGTTTGCCATTGTGTGCCTTAAGCTTCGACGTCGATTTGATTGACAGCTCGTTGTGCACCTCGTTAAAGTCCGCTCCGTAACAAATTAAGTGTCTCAAACACCGTTTAACTACACGAACGTGTTCTCTTCCGTATGTTAGGCATTAGTAGAGAAGTGCACTAAAGTATAGTGTGCTTATTTGCTCGTTTTGTCTCTCTTTTCACGTCATGTCTGCCGTCAGTTGGGACATTATCCTCTCAAAATGGATGCCACTAATATGTAACATCTACGGCCGTAGTCGGCTGCAATTAATGTTCAGTGATGTAATTTCGTTACGTGCATCATACTTTGAATAATGAGCTCATGTTTGGTGTGTTGTATAACTTTCTCGTGTGTTAGTAACTATTCATGTGTACAGCTAAGATAGTGCTTGTTAATGTGAATTAGCAATGTTGCAGCCCAGTTATTATTTAGACAAGTACATCTGTGCCATTAAGTGATACAGTACAGTAGTGAGAGAATAGTGTGCCCATATACACACACGTGTCTATAAGTGTAAAACACATTAAACAGCAGAAAGTGGCAGCGGTCCACCGCAACAATGTCTGTTTAACCAAGTTATTCTTACTATTATTATAACCAAGTTATTTTACTCTACCTTTTTCTGCGTTGATTGGGGCATCCTAAGTGGCAGTAAACTACATGATGAAGTGTCCTTTGACAGTTCTCTTGTAGAGAGGAGTAGCATGATATTGCTGTTCTCGATTTAAGATCCTCAGCTTATCAAAACTGTCTATATGGTAACAATAACAATAATCATAATAAGGTCTACAAGAACTGTATGGTGTTCAGGGATGAATAGTTTTTCTCATGGAATTTTTTTTATTTTTTTTTTTGCTGTAGTAATAAGTAATGCCACAGCTGATTCACATTTTGAATGACAGGGTTCCTCTTATTACTTCAAAATATAAAAATATAACATTTATAGAATAAAACTACAAGTATCCCAAATGCTATAAAAGGTAATGTCACATTGGCCCCCACATTTAACTCCCCCCGCCACCAAAGTCTTATTGCAGATAGAAGGATGTAAAATGAAAAGTGCAGTGTGAGAATCCATTGTAAAGAACTGTTAGGGTTTGCATTATTCAAAAATTTGGTGCCAACATTTTAACTTTTACTGCAAATGAATATCGGCTTCAAATATCGGTTATCTGCCTCCTTGACTACCGATAATCGGAATCGGTATCGGCCCTGAAAAAAGCATATCGGTCTATCTCTAATGTTAAGACCCTCAAAAATCAGCATCCTTTTTTATTTTTTTGCAGCCAACAATCAAAAACCCCAACCATAACCCAATTCAAACCTAAACTCTAAAACCAAGTCTTGATCTTCAAAAACAGGTCTTGCGAAGTGAGGACCGGCCAAAATGTCCTCACTTCACAAAAATGTCCTCATTCTGTTGGATAAAGGCGTATTTTGGTCCTCACAATGTAATATGTACAAGAACACACACATGCACACACACATACCCACACACCTCCATCATCATTAGATTTACTCATACATTATTGCTTTTATGGTCCATAGAGGGCATCAAAAATAAATAAAAAAATAAATACATACGTACATACATAAAATGTACATATGTATGGATAGGTCTGATGCCACTTAACATTTTGAGTGGTGGAAAGTAAAAATATATTCATAAATGACTTAGTTACCACACTTACAAATAGTATTAAAATTTTGTACAAAATACCGTATGCGTTTTTTTTGTTTGTTTGTTTTTTGTTTTGTTTTGGTTTTGCCCCAAGGGCTACGTGACACTGTTTTTAAATGGAATATTGTCATAGAGATACCTTCAGGTCATGACAATATACATACATGTGAAGTTTGGGATTTTTTTGGAGCATGTACTGGGGAGTTATTAAGCATATCCGTTTTCATTGTGAAGGAAATATGAAACACAAAATTTGATGCCCTGCCCCCGTAATATAGTATTTTGAAAAGTCAAGATTTTTTTTGCCCCCCCTTGTTGTTGGCCCAGGTCTTGCCATGGTCCAGGTCAAGTTTGAAGTCAATCGGATAAAACGTGTACAAGTGGACAAAAGTATGCCTCCTGTAAATGTGAAAAAAATCAGCAAATTTTGGACATTCAAAATTTGTAGCCAACTTCCTGTTCATTTTAGCATATGGGTCTAAGAGAGTTTGTTGTAGGACTGTTGCTCCCTCATGAACCTAAAAATTTCCATAGACCTTGCTTAAACGTACAGCCGCGGCTGCTTTGTTAAAAATGTCTAGGGGGCAGTAGTGAATCATTTTTGTAAAAAATAAAAATAAAATAAAAAAATCGCACAATACACGATAAAATATTGCTCATTTTGCCATGCCAGATGTGTCAAGTCATCTCGTTTCTGTGCTTATTTAGGCCCTCAAAATCGACGTTGTTTTCTAGGCGAACAGTGCCTTGCCACGCCCACAGCGATTTGCAAAAATTCCGTGTTGTGACATCATGAAGGCCTAAGCACTCTTCTGAGAAACACAAGCAATAAATTGATCTGTATTACAATAAACAATATACTGTACGTGTACATAAATGTTTTGGTTATCGATTAGATATAAATGTTATTGGATCGATTGTTCAGTCCTAGCATAAATGTTCTCAAAAAGCATCCCTTGAGTCCACACTGCTGTTTTTTGAAGTGTTGCTGGATGGCAACTTGTATGCCACTTGTATGTGCACGTGCCCCTCGCCCCTCCATACATGGAGGTCAAGGTGGTGACGGAGGAGTTGATGGAGCACGTTCTGTTAGATGGCCTTGACAGAATTGAAATGATATTTAAAGAGCAACAACGTTGATTGGCTCGGGGGGACTCGGGCCAGGCGGCCATTTATCAAGATTGGTGACATTGGCAGCGTCATTGTTGGGATTTTGGACAGCAGGCATAAGCAGAATGAACAGTGGATGGGCGAGACGGAGGGGGTGAGAACAGCAGGACGCAGCAGACGTTGCGCCACAGACGAATACAAGCACCAAGTGCAGTTCATACAGACTGTTGCACTTGGGATGGATACCATACTCTATTTCATACTTAACATACAGTACTGATGTAATAAAATACTATTTAAAAATTACAGTTTTTGTTGCACTTTCTCCTTTAATTAATACTTGTTTTAAAGTGCTTTATAAATATGGTTGAGTTGAGTTACGACTAGAACATATGACTTTGCATAACAGTCCAAACATTATTCATATGAAATGCTACTACGTGCTCGTGATTGAACGCAGTAGCTTTCAGCAGTTCTGTGAAAGAAGTGTGGAAATTATAGATGGCTTTAGTCATAAGAGAGGCTGAGGTTTAGTGTAATTACCAATCCAACGCCAGAAAACCTGATTGACGTCAGTGTGTGCAGGTTATTTGTGTGTAGCTTGCACAGGTTTCCCCCAAAGGAAAGATTCTTGGCCGGAGTGACCAAATACTCATTTATTTCTCATATAATTGCAACCATTTGTGTCATAACAATCTCAAAAATAAACAGCAATTATGTCTTTGAAATGACCTGTATCCCCTCGGTCATGCAATAGCAGATTTCATTCATTTTGCCGGAGCTTAATGAAAGGTGTGCAATCATTTGCATGCCAATATCTTTTTTTCTTTCGCTCCCCCCTTGGACCGGGACTCCTTAAGTGTGCTTCTGGTATGAATGAAATTTTAAAGAGTGGAGTGAATTTTCCATGAGATCGCTTGGAGACATTTTGGGAAACTAATGGATGCCATTTGAGTCGACTTCCCGCGGCATCAAGAAAATACAACTCTGTGAAAATATAATGGATGTACTCTTTAGACTCCTTCCTTCCACTTCATTCCCCCAATAGGAAAACAAACACATTTTTTCCGGATTAGCACAAGATCTTCCGCTATACATACTGTTTATAATTGTGCAATTAGCAATTACAGTTGCATGTCGAGGGCTGCCGAATGTCAACATTAATAGTGTGGAATATTTCATTTCTCAATGAGATGGCAGTGAATGGCTCCTAGCCGCTTGTGAGGAAATGAGGTGCTGCATCATGGCACGGGTGAACAATCAGTGTTGCAAATGAACAAACTTATTGGAATTAATCAGGTGGAGCATTTGCTTTAAGAAGTGAAACAACAGTTAAAGGGCAGCTGGCATTGTATTGCACACACGTGCCCGAAAAGCATCTCAGTCTGATTACGGCTAATGAACTCATCAAGCAAGTCTGTGCCTCAATTGAGACAGTGGCACTTGTTCATTTCAACTGACATCCATGACATTCACTCCATCTCGTATGAACGCTTCAATTCTCACAGTTGACTCTGGCTGCTTCTCAGCCTGCATATCAAACACATATGGACGTGTCGCATGCAAATGGCTTTTTAATTGTATACAATAGTTTGGTCTCTGGAGTGGGGCAAATTTACATAATATCAAGCCTTCAGCACTGATAGATAGATTTTTTCAGGGGCATTTAGGGTAAGCTGAGCTTCCCTTGCAGGTTTAGGCCCCGTTCACATGAAAGCCTGTTTCCATGTATCCGCACAAGTTTCTTACTGTTTGGGCAGTTCGTCCACACAACGGCTCAGTTCCGGAGCTTGAAACCGATCACTTTTGAAACCGGGCTCCAGAGTGGAAAGATTTCGAAATGCATGTTCCAATGTGGACACCATATGCAGGATACTCCTCTAGTGATGATGTAATTCTCACAGTGACTGCGCACGAACCTTCAGTCTGTCAACAATGGCGGATAGCCGTGTCGTTGTTTTGTACAACCTCCTTAGCTTGTTTATGCGTTTACAGCATTGTCTATTACTGGATAGCCGATAGCCCATACACACCCATGCAAGCCATTGAAGCGACAGGGCAGTCATCTTACACTATAATACTGTTTTAAAGCCCCCCTTATCTTTTATTGCTCAGTTCTAGACCCCTGTTGTTTCTTCTAAGTCTCAAATGCTCACTAATTTCGATACTATAAATGTATAGGATCATATGCCGAGAAACCTTTCTTGGGAGAAGCAATATGGCGGCCTCACGACTTCAAAACAGGCTACTCAGATCAGTGGTTCGTCTTCGTCGCTAATTCTTCTTCTACGCTTTCCGTTAACTCCCTGTGGCAGTGCTACAGCACCACTCCAGACTTGGCATATATATTACAGCCGTTAAACGTCCTTGGCATCTTCTTTTGGACACTCGCATGTTTTGAGACGGTTCTGTCTGTACAAGATTTGTTTGAGGAATGAAGCCAGCTTTGCTTCTGAGTAAACAGGGCCTGAGAGCAATCGCCACTGCCGCACACTCATCATGGTAACGAAGACCAGACACTCACTACTAAATGGGGTTAAGCCTGAGGGCTGTCACACGAGCATGAGTCCGGACTGGCCCATAAAAACAAGCTGATTTCAACAAGACATGAAAAGAGGTGTCCAAAGTGTGTTGTAATATTATTTGTATTGTTTTTGAAGGGGCTGTCTGCCGGATTCACTCAGGAAAATGCACTTTTTAAATACAGGATGTACACACGTTAACTTTCTCTCAGTCTACACATCTGTGTTTTTGTTAACCTTTTATGCTAATTTCGTCCTAAACCCCCCCCCCCAAGCCTGTATTTTGCCATTTTGTGACAGTTCAGGCTGTTTGAAAGCGCTATATAAATAAACTTGAGTTGAGTTGAGTTGTAAACAGCGGGACGTTTCAGTGGAAAGACAGTGTTTACAACCCTCCAGCCAATCGCAGAGCGGGGGGGTGGCGTGCAAACGGGACCGAGCAAACGTGTCAGCTGCGTGACGTCACTCCGGCGGCAATTTGAAAGCACGCAAGGATTTTTTTTTCACTCACTCACTCACTCACTCACTCACTCACTCACTCACTCACTCACTCACTCACAGAAGCTTACGTGTGTGAATGAGTGAGTGAAGAAAAAAAATCCGTGCGTGCTTTCAAATTGCCGCGGGAGTGACGTCACGCAGCTGACACGTTCGTCCGGCCCCCTTTGCGACACGCCACCCCCCCCCCCGCTCTGTGATTGGCTGGAGGGTTGTAAACACTGTCTTTCCACTGAAACGTCCTGTTGTTTACAAAACAAACACAAAATGGCAAAATACAGGCTGGGGGGGCGGTTTAGGACAAAATTACCACAAAAGGTTAACAAAAACACAGATGTGTAGACTGAGAGAAAGTTGGTGTGTACATCCTGGATTTAAAAAGTGCATTTTCCTGAGTGAATCCGGCAGACAGCCCCTTTAAATCCTTGTGGTGTTTTAATGAAAGACACCACGGAACTGTTATAAATTGTGGGGAAAATTGTTAAGATATCTTCCTTAAACTAAAGAATTATGATTTTGCTGACGATTAATAGCCACAAATAAAGGATTAAAAAATAAAAACATCTGCTTACTGTGCAATATGTGAGGCACTTGATGTGACTACCCGCCAGATGAACATCTATTATATCCCGTTCTCGCTCACACAAATGTCGATTTAAATTGAAGTCAGAGTAAAGTATGCAGTACATCCGCAGTTGACCTGAATACGGAGGAGTTTCAAGGGGCTTATCAGTAGCGTAACACCTTGCACCCAAAATTATGACTGCTGGCTTGTGATGGAAATATGAAGTGTACAACTTCCTCTTCCACTCATGTTTAACAATCAATCATTATCTTCACTCCAGTCATAAGTTGTGTCAACTTGTAATAACTGGGTGATAAAAAAAATTATTTAAGGAAGCGGATATTGTTATTCAGTGGTGGAATATACCTTACATCGGATTGGGGGGCTGCGGAGGGGATCCATGTCAGTATTTTTGAAGTCTTCCGAAGCCATAAAAAAATGTATTTTTAAAAGAAAAAGGTTATCTTTGTTACATAGTATGTACATTTGCCAGCTCAATGTTGTGGGGCTTTTTATAGCAACATTTCCATTGAGGTTTTATTTGCTCAAATGATTCCATGGACTGTATTTGGCCCACGGACCGTATTTTTGCCACCCCTGATTAAATATAACCTGACTGTTCTCACTAGATATGACTGTATAATTAGTAGAGGATGGACATTGTTTGGTTCCATGTGCTTGCTTTTGAATGTCATGCAAATAATTGTGTCTAAAGCAGACTGACTTTGAAATTACAACAAAATGAATGCATGTATAGTGTTTTGTTGCCAAAAACGACATTTTCAGTGCTGCTTGTCTGCCATGATTGTGTGTGTGTGTGTTGGTGCAGGTCCATTTGTGTTCATTCAGTCATTCATTTTCGACCGCTTATCCTGTTCAGGGTCATGGGTGAGCTGGAGCCCATCCCAGCTGTCTTGTGGGCCAGAGGCGGAGTACACTGACTGGTCGCCAGCCAATTGCAGAGCACACATTGACAAGCAAGCATTCACATTCTCACCTATAGACAATTTCGATTCTTCAATCGACTTAATTAAAAGAAGCACCCGGAAAACATCCAAATTCTACACGGGAATGGTCTGAGTCAAGATTCAAACCCAAGACCTCTGAAATGTGGGCCAGACTGGGTAGCCAAATGGACGACCAGGCCACCTAATTGTAAGATTAGCAAACATCCATTTTCATTTTGTGTCTGTCCTCATTAGTTTGCAGGTAAGCTGGTGCTTATCCCAGCTCACTTTGAACGAGAGATGGAGAACACCCTGGACTGGTCGCAAGCCAATCCCGGGCCACATGTAGACAAACAAATTTCACGCTCTCATTCTCACCTTGTACACAAAATGGAGTCTTCAATTAACCTAAAATGAATGTTTATGGAATGTGGAAAGAAGCTGGGGGAAAAAAACAAAAAAACTTTACAAGGATTATAAGCAGTGAGGTTTTTATACACTTTTTTTTTTTTTTTTTGCGTGCATGTAATTTGATCACTACAAGTTTCCCTTCTGATCAGTTTCTCAATAAAACGTGCCAGGCTAAAAACTTTCACTGAGCTCATCTAAATCCTATCCATCTAAATAAAGAGTGCTGAAAAGGCAAGGCAAGATTGAGTGTTTTTTTTTTTTTTTTTTGGCAGTGGGAAGAAAAAAGTTGTCAAGGCTTTCATACAAATGCACTGAGCATGTTGCCATCCCTCTTTCGGTTTATCCTTGTCTTGTATTTTCAAAAACACTCGATGGAAAGTGGCCTCTGTGGTCAAATCCCATGTGGCTGAAGTGCAACTTTCAAATGTCACAGCAAATGGTCCATCTGCAATACAGCACAGCACTCTAGTGGCCACCAGGGTAATAATAGGGTGTGTTGGTATGTGTTGTGTAAAGTGTTTCTTCTTGCCAAGCGTCCATCTCCATGAATTTGATTCACCGTTGCGAGCAGGTGTGAGATTCCGGGCAGCCAGGTGATTGGTAGAATTCTCTCCAAAAACACATTTACAGCTGAAGTGACATTTTGACACCGAGTGTCTGGCAGACAATGTAAGTGAGCTCCCTTGGAGAGCCTTCCAAAATCATTGATTGACCGTCAAGGTGCAACTTTGGTTTTCAACTTTTCAGTGAAGGAAAAAACAGCCAAGTGGTGGTGATGATGTGTGTACGTGTGTTTGAACACATTCAACCACAAAATCAGAAAAAGCTAGGAGCTGCAAACATAAATGTACAACCCACTTGTCTACAGTACTTTATATCGTCACTCTCTTAAAATAATATTTTGAAAATATATATATTGTTTTGCCGAAAGAGGACGTCAAGTAAAAATATTGCTTCAGAATAATATGTTCTATGTGGTTCCACTAGTCCAAACACGGCACTTTGATTAATATTGCGTTTGTGGAATATGAATTAAGCGCCAAATTCCACCCTTTTTTATCCATCTTGGGGCAGCCATTTTGCCACTTGCTGTTGACTGAAAAGACATCACAATAAACAAAGTGCACATAGCGGTGCGGTGCATTATGGGTAGGCCCGCTCGTAGCCAACTACCAAGCTTTCATTGAAAATTAGTGGGATCCCACGGAGGGAGCTCTGATTCGGAACATTTCAACTGCTGGAAAGTTGATGTTTTTATTTAGTCTATTTTAAACATGCATAGCATGACACTGACTGCCCTCTGCAGCGACACTAGTGTTAAGCTTAGTTAAGAGCTTCAAAGTTGGCTTAATTTGTGCACTTTACCGGGAGTCGTACTGAGGAGCAAACCTGTGGTCATCGTCAGGGAAGTGGGTGGGTCATCATCCAAATCTTGACTTCCTCTTAAATTAAATATCACCTGAGGATGCTGGCCACCTTGCTAAAATCAGCTACATCCATAGTTAACCCCTAAAATGAAATTAATTATAAATAGAATCAGTGTTTGTTTCAGTTTTTTGTGTTTTCTGAAGAAAACCCCCTGAAAATATTACTTTGCCCATTATTTTAGGAATTTGATTATATTTAATTTCAAACATCTAGCCATCCCTTTTTTTTTCAGCAGCACCTGTTCTTAATAGCGTCATAGGCCCAAAACTAAATGGATTCTTTTTTAAATCTAGCAGGTAAGGGCTAAGCTTGTGGACTAAGTGTGGACAAACAAGCATTCACACTGGGGATGTATCCATACCAATAACAGTATCAGTCATACTGCCAATACTGTATATCTGTACAGTACTTTTAATCTTAAAAAAAAAAAAAAAAAGCTCTGATACTAGCACATAGATAACATTTTACCAGCCTGACATATAATTTACAGGCAGGTAGACTACAGGAGCCATGTCAGCCGTGTGGAAATGTGTGGTAATACGGATGATGTCATGTATGATGGTGGAGTCTTGTGCTACCTTTGGGGCATATTTTTCCTGGAATACTTTGCTCATATCCAACATATCCAAACACAGGGCAATTGTGGTTCCACTTTATGTTGGCATATTTATTAGGTTTATGAAAAACTGTTTTTAATACAAATACTCATGCAGGGATATAACTTCTGAACACCTCGTGTTCTTAAAGTCTCCATGCATTAATGCTGACATGTTCTTTATTGATATTTGGGGAGCCGTTTTTCAGTGGCAAGATGACAACATGCTCAGTTTTGTCCTACCAATTTCAACCACGCTGCTACCTACCCACAATGCATAGCAATTCTGCTGAGTCTGGCGCTCCGTTTGACATTGCAAATGTGTCACAGGGACGCTGCCTTTCGGATCAGCCTGATGCAGCACTTGCAGACTTCACTGGGGCTTTACATCCACCTGGAATAAAAAAAATAAAATATAAAAAAAAAAGTCTTGTAAGCACTTTTGATGACTGTGAAATTTCCTCGGGCGCTCGTCTAGCATGAAGCTGCGTCTGCTTATCTGTGCCCTCGTTCTGTTCAAATGTCACGTTGGTTTAAAGAGGTTATTAGTATGGCCCATTACAAAAGAAATCCACCAGATGAGAGAAGTCATGCAGATTTGAAATTTTCCTGCCCCCTTTCCCCTGCTGTGAGGATGTGGGGGCTTCAAACATCTATGCCACAAAACATACACGCTTTGCCTCCAGTTGGAGGTTGAAATGTTTAAATTTAAACTTAAAAAAACAAAAAACAAAAAACATATGACATCTAAAATTAGCTCCGCTCATAGTAAATTCAAGCATTCCTCTGATTTCTTGCCAGAATGTCTTGTTCCACTTTGTGGAATCAAGTTTAGCAGCGTCAAGCAAAGTTATAAAAGTTTTCCATTAAATTATCCCTGCAGTAACAAGAAAATAAAACAGCTTAGGACTTTAACCTTGCCCTGACACTTTAATTACATAATGATGGGTGGTACAGAAAAGGATGTACAGTTTATGATTTACTGTAATCAAAAATCTAAAGAAAAAAAAACCCTACAGTATATCCTACGAAGCAAATGAAAAAATATTTATTTATTCATTCATTCGTTTATCTACTGTATTTGTTTGTTTTCTCTGTATTTTTTCCCCCATTAGTTGCTTCTTTACTTCCTTCATATAGTAATATTAGTATCATCATCACAATCATCATCATCAGTAGGCCTACTAGTAGGCCTAGTAGTAGTAGTAGTAGTAGTAGTAGTTATGGTTTGTGGTAGTAGTAGTAGCAGCAGCAGCAGCAGCAACAACAACTGCAGCAGCAACAACAGCAGCAGCACTGTATCAATTGTAATTAATGGAAAAAGCCGGGTCTTGGGGGGGAAAAAAAAAACATCCACCAAATCAAGTTCTGTACCAGGATAAAATCTGTTGTCGTTTATGTATTTACTGCGCTAATATATTTTATGTTTTCTTCGTCGTATTATTGTTGTTAGCATTGTTTTTCCTATGTTTATTTATGTGTTTATTATTATTATTATTATTATTATTATTGTTATTATTATTATTATTATTATTATTATTATTATTATTATTATTATTATTATTATTATTATTATTATTCCATATTGGCGAGATGAGGATTGAGCAGTCGAACGTAACCCGGAAGAGCAGCGTCATGACGTCATGACGCCGACGCCGTTTTGCTACGCTTGTTCAAGTTGAAACCAAAACACGAAGCATGTTTGGCTAACTTTCCATGCAACACATTCATGCGTTTTTTTCTTTAAGTGAAGCGTCCCAGTGGTTAACGAAAGGTAAGGAATCTCTTCAACCTTGAAATAGTAAAGCTGCTCTTGTCCTTTTTTTTCTCAATTTGTAATGAAACCGCGTAGCAATTGCGTGGCTAATCTTAGCATCGGGGTAGCAAACGTCACACAAAAGTCACTGTCGCCAGACGAAGAGCGGATTTTAGAATGAATTATTTTGAAGGCAATGTTGTCCTGATACTTCGAGAGTATTCCCGGCCAGTTCTGTGGTGAAATAATGTAGTTGACGGGTGTCCAAGAACGGTCCTTTATAGAATGGAAGGATGTTGATTTGTTGTGATTGTATTGTGTTGGTGTTAATGTTTTATGTTATGTTATGTTTGTTTTTTGTGTTTCTGTAAAGCGCTTTGTGACAGTTCAGGCTGTTTTAAGGCGCTATATAATAAAATATTCCTGAACTGTGGTGTTTTCCTCCTAAGGTTCACGCCATGTCTGCGGCTGAGCCCATCATCTCATCCAGACAGACGCAGAAAGAAATCAACGGCATCGCCACGCAAGTTGTCTGCACAAAGTTCAGTAATTACATATTTATTGTCATAACACAGTACGGTAAGATCGGAACGCTGGTGTCCGTCTCGCCCGAGTCCAGGTGCGATGACTTCAGCACTTCGATATTCTCCACCAAAGTGCTGCTGGGAAAGGACGAGGTATGCAAGATAAATTTGTTATTAAGTGAAATGTGCTACTGTTCTGTTTTCTATATATTTTCTTTTTGTTTTCAGCCAATGACACATGTGTGTGGCAAGCACCTGGGAACATTTGTATCGCAAGAAGCCGGCAACAGGCCCGTCTTACTGGGACTGGCGCTCAAGGACTCTTCAGTAGATGCAATTAAGCAAATGAAAGAACTCATCAAAAGCTGTCAAGTTTGGTAGCAAGGTTCAAAATGGACATAAGGATGCCTCATAATCTCCCCTTTTTTTTTTTTTTTTTTTTTCCCCCAGTTTATTTTTAGCAACCTGTAACAAATGTTATAGTCATATTTTACCGGTTTGGAAAAATAACGCTCACTTGTTTTGCCATTTGCCATGTGAACACGGTTTGTCATGCTATTATGTTGCAATTTAAATATCCTAAAGCATCATGTAAGAAGACATTTTTAATAAAACTGGCAACAGATAAGATTTGTCCATCATTCATAATTTTGATCAGTGGGCCACAACCATCAGATTATTGCCATTTGGTACTGAGGCACAGAGAGATACAGAGATTTTTTTTTTTCAACAGTTTCATATATTCATAATATAAAGAGTGATTCATTTAGCTACCAATTAACCCTTACATACTGTGTGTCAAATTTTATGCTTTTATGTTTAAAAATAAACTAAATCTCATTGTTTTGTGATCACTTTTCCTCCACTGACCCAAAGTACTCATACATAGAATAAATAAAAAGTGCTGGGGTGAAACTGTCCCAGAACTCTTTGTTGCCAGCACATTTACACGGACGGGTTCCTGCAGAAACGTGCGCATGTTGGTCTTTGAAGGGCTAACCTATAGCGATCTTGAAAGAATTTCAAACCGAAGAAGGATCATAGACACTAAGTATTTTTTTTTCTTCCCTTTTCTGAAACTGATTAAGGGTTAATATTTTTTTTATGCTGGCCAGGTCTTTATTATACATTTTTAAAAAGCTGTATACTGTATATAGTTTTATATAGGTAAATGTGATTATGATCATCAATATCTACTCTTGTGTTTTTGTGTAAAAAAATAAATTAATGAAAAATGAGGAGTGCGTAAGTGTTAATTCAGATCTGTTACAAATCATCATGTACCTAGTGAAACCTATACTGAGATATATGCTTTATCCGAGGCGTCTCCTCGGGCCATGAAGGCATCACAGTGACGACACACGCAGATTGGTGGTCACGTGACGCATTCACCTGTTTCACCAACCTGTTTATCCTCTCGGACTCTCGCTTCCCAAACCTCAGCGTTTTCCCTCGATACTTTCGCTTTTCAAACAGTGTTTGGTATATTTTATTCAACATTCAACGGTAGAACCGGAACCTTTGAAGTTTGTTGTCGTTTAAAAGTGTGTGCGTGTCTTCTTTGTTTTTCCCCTCCGGACTTCGACCGCAGGGTGGAAGCTTGTGGCCTACCTGAGACAAACAAGGAAGTTCAGACGGTCGAACCTCCCAGTCGGAATGTACTCGACGGCCCGCTAATAAATGACTCTTCACACGTGCGGCCGCCGACCCTGAAAGGCGATTAAATTCTGATGTGGATTTGCTGATACTTGTCCCGGGACGCTCCTTCGTCGTTTTAAACAGGATAAAGTCACCTCCGCCACCGATCGGGAAAAGGTGAGCTTTCTTGGACAAAACATTAGATACTTGGCTGTACAACCTGATGGCATTGTGTGTGAAAAGTGTTTGTGAAAGTGTACCAAATTATTTAGCAAACAATATAAACTCCAAGTTTATTTTCTATGACAAAGTTAGCTCTCATTGTGTGTTTCTCAGATGAGCATCTCCTTGACAGACATGGACGAGTCACTGGAGAATACTTCCATCGTCCACCTGAGCGCCTCCATACTCCCAGACAGGACAGACGTCTCCAACATGACCATCATTCGCACGGCCAATGGCACCATCCTGGAAGACGAGATTTTTCTGAACACCATGGCGGCTCGCGCCCTCTCCGGCATCTTTGTGTGGTCCGCCTTGCTCATCACGTGCCACCAGGTAAGCAGGATTTTATTTAGAACCTTTTCCAGTAACATTACATGAAACAAGCAAGAGTAAAAAAAAGTTAACCACTGTTCCATATACTTAAATGACTTTGTACACAAAAGATCAACAATTACAGCACACCTAAAATCCATCATTAGTCAGTGTTTTTGTAGAATTTATTTTGTACCCGCCCCAAAGGCCATTTTTGTGGGGGGAAAACAAAATGAATTCTTGCACCTTATGTTGGTTTTCTGTTTCTGTAGTTTTGTGCCGTCCTTCAATACTAATCTTTATGCACGAGAGCCCCTTGCACTGGGGAAAATCACAGTATGTGGCTCTTTTATGATTGTTGATTGGTGTTTTGATTATGAAACAAATGGACAAATGTAAGGTGGTATTTTTGTCATTCAGCTGGTTAGGAAGTAGCACTGATGGAAAAATTGTGGCCCCTTCCATCACTTAAGTTACCCATCCCTGGCATAGGTTGATGATAGACTACAGTGTGTTGGGACTACCGAACAAATGAGAGTTGCGTCGTCGCTGTAGGAATGAAATTCTGTCATAAACTGTGACTCCCTGTATACCACTGTACAGGATATATTTCCAAGAACGGACTGGTTTAATGTACACATTATTGAATGCATCAGGTGTGTGCGCCTCACAATATGTGTAATCAGAGATGGCTGGGAAATGAAACGCCGCGCGCACCTCCCTCGCTAGGGGACCAAAACCAATTGTTCCATCCATAACGGTTTATTACCTCACACTTCACCTTTTCCATGCTCACTCTTTGAGGCCACACTCGGCTGTCACCGGTCGTTACATAGCGACGGCTTTCTCTCCAGTTTCATGCCCACTTCTCTTTTATGGTTTTAACGCACAACGACATTGCAGTTAAAAGAAAGGTTCAAATTATGAACATGTGTGTCCTTATGCATACACATGGGTTCCACTGGTGATGATAGCTTATCGTGGTTTTATCATTTACTCGGAATGCTGCGTCACCAGCCGAGAAATATGTAGAGACAGTGCACCAAGCAAAGTTCAACAAATAAAACAATGTTTGCACTGGATGAATCAATTCTAATTATTTAAAGATTTCTGCCAAGGATGAACACAATGCTACGTGCGTGTTTTTCTGGAAAGCATTTTCAGTCTTTAGCTCATGCTCAATTAATCGGCTAATGGGTCATAATAATCATCATCTTGGGTGACTGGCGGAGATTATTTTTTTTTTGATGGGGTAAATGAGTTTCTATATGGCATACTAATAACAAGACAATATGGGCTATTTTGTATTCACCTGCACACAGGCAATAATACGGAACAAGCAAGCTCCTGGTTGCAGTTCTTCTATATGAGTTACTGATTTATATGGTGACAGATGTTTGGCGTATCCCTTTTCTGTGCTATAGCACTGTTACAGAAGGACGCTATTTACTGGAGCTGCCCTTTGCTCACACAGTGAGTTGTAAAGCATCATCAGAGGTTACAGTTCGGCCAGGTGTTGCTTTTTATGGTCTCATTGTGAGCCTTGGCTCAGGCTATGTCCACCTATACATCATTTTTTGAAAAGTATTGTATCCACAGTGCAGGAATAAAAACAATCTCCATCTGCAGCAATCAAGGGCATGCTAGAGCGACAGGTGTCATCATAACCACATTTGAGCCAGCCAAACGGAAGGGAGATGAAAGCTACATTAGGAACAGGGAAGTAAGAGTTACTTTTGCAAATGTTCGGAGAAGTTGTTTTGTACAACATATACCGGTAGTTGGGGATTGCGCCACATTATGCAGGCCAAACAATGAATCAGCTTGATAGGAAAATGACATTTGCGGCCATGATTGTATTATTAATGTTTTCATCATTTCACAAACTTCCCTTTCTCTATTTCTAATAAATCTTTTAACTTATCAGCACATTGCAGCAAGTTCCATTCTGAAAATTAATGATTCCTTCTCAGCTTGAATCTCTGCTGCGGCATTCTTCTGGCATAGCTTCACAAAAAGCATGTGCAATTCAGCAATTAATCATATCACTGCTGGACACGCAATGTGCATTATAATGTGCAAGCAGATGCTCTGAATACTTTGTATACATATGAAATGTTAAATAAGTATGTTGTTTAGATTTTCATGTGCTGCTCTCTTGTAATATTTGTACACATCCTTTGTGTCATCCTCGCAGATCTACACACACCTGTGTTCCTACACGGTGCCAAACGAGCAGCGCTACATCATCCGAATCCTCCTCATAGTGCCAATCTACGCTTTCGACTCCTGGCTCAGCCTGCTGTTCATCAGCAACAACCAATACTACGTCTACTTTGACTCAGTTCGAGATTGCTATGAAGGTACGTGTCCTTTGTGCGCGCGTGTGGGATCCCCCAACCTTCCCCCACATTCGCATTGCCAGCGTTTGGCAGTGAAAACAAGAAACTCACCAAACAAGTTTTCCCTCACCGGTTGCCAGTTAGAGCTCTCCTTTTGTGGAAAGTTGATACTCCTACAAGGTGTTACAGTAATGTTCTTTTTGTAATTGAAACAATACAGGGTTTGCGGGCGGGTGCTGGGGGGCGGGCGCGCCTCCTGCACCCGCCGGGCTGGTCGCTCCTCTTGACTCACTTCACTAGAAAAAAAAAATAATAATAAAAAGAAATGATTGCTAGGTTGGTGAAATGCTATTTTACCACCCCCAAAAAAAAAGGGTTAGTTAAATGTATTCATTTTTCCAATAAAATATTGTTAAGAGGGATTTTGTCATTTGTGTATGTTGTAGCGTCTGTTCTGAAATGAAATGATTGTATGCAAATGTATTGTTCTCAAAAGTTAAGTACAACTGAATAGTTCCTAAGCAGTGATTGTTTTAAATGCCACTAGAGGGACCAGCATACCACTGGTGGTTCTCGTGCCGCACTTTGAGAATCACCGGTTTCCAACAATGCATTTCATGTTTAACACTTAATTCACTATGGGGGCTGCAGTTTGGTTATTGTAGAATGACACCGTGTCATGCTGAGAGGTCAAATGTGTTATTTCTGTTTTTGTAAGGTAGTGTAATATTACAAATCGTACTGTGATGCACAGTATGATTAAATTCCCCACTCCAAACCACATTAATAACCACAATACACTTTAATAAAGATTCTAGTTAATTATCACACATTGACGGTGTCAGTCAAAACCCAGCCTTATTATCTCTGTAAAGGCAAAATTCTTTTTTCAGCTCTTGTCTTAAATCTTATGGGATGTGGGTTGTAAATAATTACTGTATACATTGATGCTAACGAGCTAAATATTTCACCCGTGGAAAAGAGGATTCCATGCAAAATGAATCACAAGCCAATATGAGAGCGACTGGGGGGCTAAATTATATTGAGCAGATTAGTTTCAAGTTTGTGGGGCAATTTTGTGGCTGACTGATAGCGGCAGCACGTCAGAAGGCAGGAAGACACCAATCCCTTCAGCGACCTCGAGTAAATCGCAGCTCGCACAGAACCCCCCACTCTTTACTGGACACCATCTGCATTAGCTTCATTTAATCCCTCCTTTAAATAGCAACAAAGGATTAGAAAGGGATTTCCAAGACACACAACCCTTGCAAGCCTCTTAATGTAAGAAGTGAAACATTTATTGTTCCATAATGTAGCACTAATTATTCTTTATCGCGCCCAACTTGCCTTGGCCTCCTTTAAATGAAGTTACATTTGAAGGTGATTGGAACTTATTTGAGAGTTTTGAAATAGCTGGCTTGCACTGTACAATGTGTCAAATCTTTTTTTTTTCTTTTTTTTTCCTCAAGTAACTGTATTTTTTTCCCCCAGCATTTGTCATTTATAATTTCCTGAGCCTATCCTTTGAATACCTGGGAGGAGAGAGTGCAATCATGTCCGAGATTCGAGGGAAGCCTATTCAGTGAGTTCTCTTCCTCTACGTCTTCTTATGCATGGAAGATTAATTCATATGTTTGTTTCATTTGTAATGACATGCCACTTATTGTGGCTTTTCTAAAATAACTCCTCAGTTTTGATTGACACTATCAGACTGACAGGCTCTCAACACTTCAACTTGGCAGTGGTTAGCTGAGCTCTGTAGGTGTATAACAATGTTAGGACATGTACTGCATTCACACAGACATCAGCAATGATTCTGAATGCTTTCCTCTTTTCTGTGCAGGTCAAGCTGCCTATATGGCACCTGCTGTCTGGGTGGGATGAGCTACTCCATTGGATTTTTAAGATTTTGCAAACAGGTAAGCCTCGGTTTGCTGTTACTTTGACTTCACAAATTGCAATAAAGAAAGTATGGTAAAATTTCTAAATTGTTCAAACTGAGCAACATTGTTTTTTTTTGCTCAATTCACACTGAATGCGTAACGGATGCGTAACGGCATTCGTACGGACGCCGCAAAAAATAGAAAGCATTTGAGTCTGCGTGTCAATTCACACCAGCTTCAGTGCAGAGCGTATCGGATGAGGAACTGCAAACAGTTTCTATTTTTTCCGGATTCCGCATGCAGATTTTCATGAAGCTGAAGAAATTACACACGCTGGTCAGGAAGTCAGGCGTCGGCACCAAGGTAAATCCGGTATATTTCAAAATAAAACCGTTTGTGAACTCTTTTTGTGGGCGGCCATACCTACATAGCTTGACATGAATGGGACATTTAAAAGACAAAAAACAAGCTCAAAATAAAGTAAACACTATTTAAATACAAAACATACTTAGCCATGGTAGAAGAGTCATGGTAGAAGTCCCAGAACTAATGTCCCAAAAGCATATTGATGTGAACGACAGGCAAGTGTGGCTATTGTTTACAAATGCAAGCTCTATATACACTGCTGTTATCGCGTGAACTCAGCTCTTCAGCGCGAACCCCAGCGTTTCCAGATTTCCAAACATGTACAGCTCACGTAACGCACTTGATGTGAATTGCAGTCCGTACGGATGCCATACGGAAACCGCTCTGCAGTCAGTGTGAATTGGGCACAAGGGATCCGCTGTAGTTTTAAAGCAAACTATTTAACAAGTTTAAACAATTTATAGGTGTCTTTACAGTGTCTGTATATATTTGTGGCATGTCGTTCTGTTTCATACTTAATGGGTGGGCGGGCAGTCAAAAGAACTAACCGTTTGTATAGAAGACATTAAAATGTCCATTTCCCATAGTATTTCTCTTTTAAAATAAGGAAATGCACATCATTTTTGAGCCTATGATGGAGTTAATGATGATGTAAATTACCCCTGAACACAAGGTGGCTGACATGGTTGGCTTCTCCGTGACTTTCAAATTGATAGAGAGGATAGAAATTAGAATGTGCAAGCAGTTGTCAAAAAATTCATGTCTGGTGCTAGCATGTACGTCAACACTATTGAACTAAGTCTTAAAAAAAAAAAAAGAATACTACTTGCATAAGTCAAACTTGATCAATTTTAGAAGCTTAGCTTTGGGGTGCTTGTACTGTAAGTCAGAGCGGAGTAGCTTTGCTTTTAATTAATACTCGGGAGGACGCAACACGACTGGCCTGTCGATAGTTGCCACCAGTGAACTATCGCAAGTGCAAATTGTATGAAAAGAAGAAGCCTCGGGTCATTCCGAGCTGGGAATTGATAATTAAAAATTGATTTAGTCATTTTTAATGGAAAATGCCAGTAGGTTGCCAACACACTTAGCAAAATAAAAATGTTGACTGACTGTAATGCACTTTCTTCTCAAGTCACTCTACTGCTGGGTCCTCTCCTTTATGAAATATACCTGCAATGAAAGCTGCGGACAAAGTGGGCACATTGTGAATCATTCAATGTTAAAGGTGTTACCGGTAAATAACACCTCGCTGCGTGGGTGCTGTCTCTCTTGCTCTCAATTAATTTGAGACAGGAAATACAGTTGACTTTTGGACGTGCTCCGTGTCCTCTTGAATGTCACACTTGTCACACAGAGGCTATCATGCCGCCTTGTTTTTCTTTGCACACGCTGACAGACAAAATGGCACCAGAGCTTCCGCAAAGGACAAGCTGAGACTGTACGGATGATTATTCATGCCATTCAGTAAAGCCCACCTTGACCCACCTTTTCAAGTGGTCAGTCCGTTGCCTTCGAATGCCACAGCATTGGGATTGCTGTTGAGAGAGTCACGTGAGGGTCAACCTGTGTTAACCTCACCCGGCAGATGTGGCCACCAGTTGGTCTCCACTTTTGATTGAAATCCTCTTTGGATTTTGACAATGCTCATAATGCAGCAAAGAGGATGTCAAAGATGGGAACTTCTCTGTGTATACTGTATACACTCTTTGGACGCTCGCAAACGAGATTCAATGTATGTCTTTTTTTTCATTTTATTTTGCCTCTTTCAAACCAGCTAAGATATTCCAAACAGCTCAGCGCAGTTGTAAATGGCTGCAAGCAACAACAAGCTCAATAATAAAGTGTTATATACTTATTTCATAATAACACCTGCGCACTGTTGAATGTATGATGCAGCTCTTGTATTCAGGCTCAATAGGTGTGTATCTGTTGTATTGTATTGTGTGTGTTTTCCAGGCAACTCTTCAGTTCTGCATCGTCAAACCCATCATGGCAGCCATCACCATCATCCTGCAGGCCTACGGCAGATACCACGACGGGGATTTTAAGTGAGCTGCACCGCTTTTTTTATTTTTATTTTTTTTTTAAACCCCTGTTGCTGTTTTTGCATTTCATTCATTTGCGTTTCATTTATTCGCTGCTGCTTTTCCAGCCACTTGGTTTGTCCTAATGGTGGTGGAGTCCTCAAAAGCTCTTATTTTTACATTCCATCTTCAGCCCTCACGTCGGTGTCTCTTAGCATTGGTTTGATTCCTAAAACTACTTCACACCACTTGAGACGGACACGCGTTCCGCTTTTTATGGCTAGCTTCTTACTGTCGGGCTAAAAGTGTATCTGCTGTCTGTATGTGTGGATATTTGCTGCTGTGTTTATGAGTAACATAACCACTTTTCTTTTTAATTATCTCGTGATTCACAGATTGTTGTTCAGCCTGCTGTGTGCTCCTTCCTGTCACAGCAATTAGACTATTCCGTCCTCCAGGATGAGTAACGGCAGGCTGACAGTTAAATAAACACAACTCGTTGATCAGATGCATACGAGGGTACAAAGTTGAGACGAGGCCCCCATTAGCTACGTGTTGAAACAGGAGGCCACCTGTGTTGTATGGCTCTAATTATCCATGACTCACCAGTCTGAAATACAAACCTCTTAGGACAAACACAATAATGAAGATAGAAATTACCAGTTTCCGTTTCTCAAATGCTGAATTGTACCAAGATGAATAATGAATGAGTAATGAAGCCAATTGTCATCATGTTGTTGTTGTTGTTTTTTTTTTTTTCCCCTGTCATCTTGTACGCAGCGTGAACGGGGGATACTTGTACATCACCATCATCTACAACTTCTCCGTCAGCCTGTCGCTCTACGCCCTCTTCCTCTTCTTCTTTGCCACCAGTGACCTGCTCAGGCCATATGAGCCCGTGCTCAAGTTCCTCACGATCAAGTCTGTCATCTTCTTGTCCTTCTGGCAAGGTAACGTCTCCGTGGAAGATTTACATGCAGAAGCGACAACTAATGAAGTTGTGTGCGTTGAAGGCATGGTTCTGGCCATCCTGGAGCGCTGCGGCGTCATTCCCAACGCGCTCTATATCGACGGACAAGAAGTCGGCGCCGGCACGGTGGCGGCTGGATGGCAGAACTTCATCATCTGCATAGAGATGTTCTTCGCCGCCATCGCCCTGCGATACGCCTTCACCTGCACTGTCTACCAGGAGAAGAAGAGCGATGTGCCACGTGAGTGAAATTGCTTTCCAATTGCTTGAAGTAAACAAGCTGGGAGGTGCTCGTCTTTGCACGTTGAGTCATGAGCATCAGGTGGGCACACAGCCAAGATTACAACAGCTAAATATGTTTTATATTTGAAAGGGTTTGATTTTCATGCTTAAAAGCGATAATCAAGTCCAAATTTTCTTTGCAATGTTATGTTCTCTGTCTGAGCCGCCACTAGTCTAAACACAGTATTCCGGTTATGTGGATGGTAGAATAATATTTAAGCAGAAGGAAAAAAAAAAACACACACACACACACACAAAAAACAACATTTTGATCGATCAGAGGAGGCTGACATTTTATGCAGCACCAAAGTGCCTTCGGGCTTGGATTTCGAATGTCACGTGACCTGGCAATATTTAAAGCGTGGTTAGTCTACTGAGGGCACATAGAATATTTTTATTGCGAAGAAAATATTTGACTTGGCTGGGTGTATGACCATTGTTGCTGGTATCTCTGGTGACAGTTGCAAAGGAAGTTCAAAACCTTGAAAGGGAAGTCAACCTTAAATATTTCTTGCCAATATGTCATATGTGACCTCACGACATGACCTATTACATTTGTGGAATATGAGTTATGCAGCAAAATCCAGCCGCTTTTAGCCATCTCAGTGGATGGCCATTTTGCCATCACAGTTGCTCAGGGCTCAGGCAACGACTAATCACAGCTCACCTGTTTTCTGAAGCTGAGCTGTGATTGTTTGTTACCTGAGACCTGAGCAACTCAACAGCAAGTGGCAAAATGGTCGCCTTCTGATATTTATCAAAACTGCTGGATTTTGCTGCTTAACTCATCTTCCACTAACACAATATTAACCAGAATACCATATTTAGACTAGTGAGACTGCAGAGAACATATTGTTGTAAAAAACAAAAAAAAAATGGGTTGACTTCCCCTTTAAAAAAGTAAGTCGCTGTACTTTATACATATGCTTACACAGTGTCGCTTACTAAGGGGGTGTTTGGGTACGTTTAAAAAAAGAAGAAAAAAAAAAGTTCAATATGTACCTTGGTGGGCGGGGCTCGGTGGATTAGTGGTTAGCACGTCCGCCTCCCATTTCTGAGGACTCGGGTTCGAATCCAGGCTTCGGCTTTCCTGGGTGGAGTTTGCATGTTCTCCCCGTGCCCGCGTGGGTCTTCTCCGGGTACTCCGGTCTCCTCCCACATTCCACCGACATGCATGGCAGGTAAATTGGGTGCTCCGAATTGTCCCTAGGGGTGCTTGTGAGCATGGATGGTTGTTCGTCTCTGTGTGCTCTGCAATTGGCTGGAAACCAGTCCAGGGTGTACCCCGCCTACTGCCCATAGCCAGCTGAGATAGGCGCCAGCACCCCCTGTGACGCTTGTGTGGAATAAGCGGTCAGGAAAATGGATGGATGGATGGATGGATGGATGTACCTTGGTTTTTAGATCATGGTGAGATTCATAGTAAGGGAATAACCAAAACAGGGATTTAGCAAAATTTTAAATAAAACTATTAGCAATAAATTCTCCCTAAATAAAAAGTTCTCAAAATAAATATATGACAAAATAAAACAAAAACAAAAATCATGAATTTTTGACCACGTACGCTGATCACTTTTTATAAATTGAGCAATCCAAACAGTAGTTTGATCCATCGGTAAATATGGCATTACTGTCATAAAAGAAAAAAAAAAAGAAACACGAGCTGTGACGTTTAATATCTTTGTGCTTCATCAGAAGAGCCTGGTAGAGGTCCCGTGATATTCATATTCACATCTACTAGCCAGAGGTTGAGCTGCACTGTAATTGTTTGCATTGTAAGCATGTTGCTAAAGCACAAAGTAGTTGAACTTTCTTTCCTTGACCTAAAAACGTTCGACACCACAACATACATGTGCCGCTACAAGCTTATCACTTACAGTACCATCATCCTACAACATTGACCTGCCATTCCTAATTGTCTCCCACAGAGAGCACCCAATCAATGCAGAGCATCTCCAGTGGTCTGAAGGAGACCATCAACCCGGGCGACATGGTGCAAGATGCCATCCACAACTTCTCGCCGGCCTACCAGCAGTACACGCAGCAGTCCACGCAGGAGGTGGTCCCGCCTTGCCCCAACGGGAAAGTCACTTCCAGCGCCAGCAAGGGCTCGCACAAGTCGGACAAAGTCATGCTGATCATGTCCGATGATGAGTTCTAAGCTGCCAGATCGAGCTGGGTGTGTCCTCAAAATCACTTGCTGGGAAAATGGTTGTTATCTCGCAGGACGCAAAACTGGATTGTATTCACTTTCATCAGCAGAGTGTTGAGCAATGACTGCTTATTTCTAATGAACATTAAAAGGATAAACCAGTTTTTAACTAATCTAGCTCAGCAGCTTGAGATTTTGTCTTCTTGGCCTTATAACAAACATATCAATCACCAACCTTTTGTGAAACCAAACAAGCAACAATTTGACTCCAAGTGTGTGGCAATGGCTCGGAACGCCACCTAGTGGACTGTATTTGGACTTTTTTTTTTTTTTTGGTTGTTTGTTTTTTGTCTCTGGTTCTTGGACATACATAGTACTTTGGAGCAGGTACTTCAAATTACACACATCTCACTGCAGGATATTTTGCATGTATCACATGTGTTTCTATGTCACTATGGGCCTCTTACAAAGAGGGAGTTGTATTCATTTAAAATAATGGAACTAGTGAACTAATGGAAGGCAGATTTTGTAGTGTTTGCACTATTGTGAATATATTTGGCAAAGCCTCTTAGTATCAGGGTGACAATAATTCCATGGATTCTCTTTTAAAATATTTACAGATTTGATTGTGATTCTCCAATACAGGTGTTATCTCAATGAATTTTTTCATCGTTTAATTCACTAATTCAAATGCATATTCACAGAATCAGGATAGAGTCAGATTTAATTTATTTTGTAATTTCAATATGCTCACAGCTACCAAAAACACCAACTCTCAAATGTGGATATTGCAATTGCAAAAGAAACGATTAAAAATGGTCTTTAATATGGAAGGTCAGAACAGTTTTTTTTTTGGTTTTTTTAAATATATACAAGTATTTTCCTTTTTTTAATGTTTCACTTCTAATTTATTGAGATGCATCTGTAAACATTTTGAGTGTAAGATGTTCTGAGTTATTAACAGACTGATTTAAAAACAATAAATTTACACTCAAAAAATAACATTGTAGACTGGCAATTTTTGTACATTTGTCATCATTTCAATTCCCATTTATACCAGACATTGCTATCTTGTGATGAGGGCAAAATGAACTTGCATACCGGACCAAAGTGGAATTTGAAATGATACAAAATAGACACTTTTGTATATGTGGGTGTGTCTGATGAAAGAAAGTCAGTGGCGATTTTTTAAGGAGGAGAAATGTTTATTTGCGAGTACAAAAAAAAAAAAAAAAAAAAAAGACACAGCAGACATTGTCGTGGAATAATTTAGCATGGTTGAAATAACGCAGCAGAGACAAACAGATTGGATTTATACACCAGGCTAGCTCTTTGAGGGTAGGAAGTGAAAGTTGACAAAAAATAATTTAGGCCTCTTATTAATGAAAATTAAACAGTTGAATGAAATAAATATGCAAGAGCAGAGTAATAAGTGTGCTGCCTTCTTGCAGCTATTTGAACCTGCACAAAATCTACACAAATTTGCAATACATTGAATCCACATTCTCTATAGGAGATTTTCCCAAGTGCTAAACATTTTTTCTAGCTTGTTGTATAGCTTGTTGGACTGGTTGAGCTTGTTTGGACAATTAAATCAATGCAAGCACATTTCTAGACTATGTCATCATCATGGCTCATAGGAGAATGTATGTGAAAGAGCCAGAAGTAGTGGCGGAAACGGTAACGTCTTCATCTTTGTATGCAAGTTGCATAAAGCAAGTGGCTATTTTTTTTTTTTTTTTTTTTTTTGTCTGATGTTTTGCAGATGGCTTGAATGTAGGAACACCATATGTATTCGATTCACCTGAAAAAAAGGCTTGTCTGTTATTTTGGCACTGTAAAAAGCGTGTACTTGTACTTGTCAACAGGAAGCACTGACATTGAACAATACCTTATTTCGCCACATGAGGTCACTGTCGGCTCAAACGATCTGCATGTAAAATATGCTTTATTTTTATGTATGCCTCAGGCTTTATTGTGGAGGGACAGTATTTAGCAGCACTGGGAATTCGTTTCAGGTAAGGTTTCTCGGCTGATATAAAAGCATTACCATCATCGTTAAAAGTGAAATCAGATCAATAAGTGTCAACAGTAACATACGACCTGTGCTGTACATGCATGCTTACATAACACATGGGAGTCAAACATATTTTAACCCACATCGGGCGTCTGGATTTAGCACTTTTTACGTAAAAAGTGACCCGTCAGAATGTCATCTTATTCAAGTGAAGTAAATCAAAAATAATGCATCCTGTATTAACCTCAGTCGTGGAGACACACAAAAAAAAACTGCTGAGAGCACTATCCGTGGCCTATAAATCCTATAAAGTCAGGACAAAAGTATTTTTCTCATTGTGAAATGTAATGTATAGACACTTCAATTACTAATGCTAAGTGGACTTCAAAAGAACGGTTACGTAAATCACACCACTCCCAGGATAGTAACATAAATATAGAAAAATATGTCATATACATTTAGATCATGTACTAATGCATATAAAACGTATATGTCAGGAACAGGACATCAGGTGTACAAATTACAAATGAGAATAAGAACACAGCTGTAAGGTCACAGCATGTTGTACAGCAGCAAAGCCCCCCATCTGTCTACTTTGTTTTTGGGGGGAGGGGGGGCGGGGATAATCATGTTCTCTTGGCCGAGAGAAGATCCTGACATGAGCAAACATATTATCAAACATCATGCCCTTAAAAGCATGGGTGTTTACTGCATTTGGTTGCCATGGCAACAAACGGTTCCTCTATTTTCTACCTGCTTACGAGGAGGGCGTCAGGAGTTTTCCTCAAGAAGTGTGTGTTAAAAGAAATGTAGGGGGAGAACGAGAGAAAGTAGAAAAAGAACTAGTCACTGTATCTGAGTCACAAGCAGCAGCACTTGGCCTGACCCTGCAGTAGGAATGACACTTTTATTTTCTGGACGGAGTCAAGTGACCGCAGCTGAAAGCCAGCCTGAAGACCAAAGCTTTAATGTACAGGAAGTATTTCACTTGTAGAGACCTGTCATTAAGTTATTTTAACTTTATCCAATATGGATTACCTTCCAGAGAGTGGCATTTAAGAGGCAAAAATAACCTAACTTAGAAATTGCAGTCTCCTCAGAAATTGTGTGTGAATGCTGAGATACCATCAGGAGGTCTATTAACCAAAAAGTAAATTGAGAGCTATAAAAATAAAAAATAAAAAAATAAAAAAATAAAAAATGTGTGCCAAACCTCATTTACCAGGCAAATACAGCCACTAGTGGTCATAGGCAGCATAGGGGATGACGTCAGACCAATTGGGATGATTTTTAAGTGCTTTGGGAAGAGGCCATTATGTTTTGCTTGTTATTCAGCTTCATCTCCAATAAGTGCTGTGACTGACAGACAAAAAAAAAATGGGGTAAGCACACTTTGTTTCAGAACAGTTGTATGTACATATATATATATATATATATGTGTGTGTGTGTGTGTGTAGGGGGGGGGGGGGGGTGGGGGGGTATAATACCGGTAATAATAAACTCAGAAATTTCTGTAAAAAAATGAAATGAAATGAAAATGTGAAAATAGCTAACTGCCCCCCCACCTCCACCCCCACCCTGCACCACCACCACCGCCACAAAAAGTTAATTTTTTTAAAGGAAAGAATAACGTTTTAATTTTCCAAGTTCAAACGAGACACTAAAATTGTACTTTGACACAAAAAAGTTCTAATATTATAGTAATACGGTCAGATTTGTTTTCCTTTTTTTTTTTTTTTTTATGAGAACGTTTGCAAGTTAAATAAGGGGATAAATTTCCAATTTTACAAAAAGACTACATTTTTACAAAAAAAAACAAAAACAAAAAAAAAGCAAATGAATAATAAATTTAAGTAATTTATGTGAAAAGTCATACGATAAGGCTGGAATAAGTATTTGATAATGGAATAATTCCTAATTTTACAAAAACAAATGGTGTCATAAGAGAATAATGTTATAATTGTATGCAAAGCTTATGATTAAGATAAAGTTCTAATGTTACAGAAATATAACCTGCTATGAAAAAATATGGTCACAACAAAAAATAAATAAAATTGCGATGTTAAGAAAACAAATTTGTCAGGGGAAAAACAAATTACGATATGGTCCAAACTTGATGAGAAAGGTACCATGTTAGGTTGGGAGTGGTAAACTAATGTTTATAAAAGATTAAAGTCCTAATTTTACACCACAAAAAAAAAAGCTTGTCTCTCAGCATTCACACAATAAGTGCTGTTGTCCAGAATATAGCGTTTAGCTTGTATCAGGCTATCACAGCAAACTAGCAAAGTGATTGTCACTACACTTTTTTTTTTCTTTTTTTTTAACGCTTGGTTAGCTTCCTGACTGTATACACACATCTTTTTAATTGGTACGGCAACAAAAATATCCCCAAAGGTGCTCTACGGGGCAGATTGTGGGTGCTGTGGAATCGTCAGAAAACCAACAATTCCACGCTTGGAGTCGCCTCATGAAATTAAAATGGAGTCTTTTGATTTTCCTATAGTACAAGTAAAACGTAATCCCGTGACTCCATAAACAGAGTGGACTGCTAGGCACGCAAATACTCGTATCTCTTTGAAAATGATCTCTCAACCCTTCGTTAAGGCAACACTTCAATGTGCTTGGAAATGATTTGGTGTGGTTTGACATACTTCCAAAAGAAGACTATAGGCTGGTGCTGCCACCTGAAGGCATGTTGGACACTTTTTCATCTTTTCCTGAATCTCTGTCATCAGTCAAGGAGAGGAATTTACCCTGCCAGTGCTGTTAGGACGGTGTCAGGGGCGAGGGGGCAGGGGCAGGGGTTTGCACAGTGCAAATGCGGGGTGTACAAAAGTCACTAAATCATTTCTTTTTTATTTCGGGTATCATTCAAACAGAATTGGGGCCATCAGCAGTTGATACTACACATAGGCTTTTGTCGATGGGAGGGGTCAAGAAAGGCCTGCTAGGCCTCTATGAAGCACTGGGGGAGATGTCATTCACGATTTTTTGCATTGTTACCTGATTGACGACTTTGAACCACCTGAAGCTTTATCAGTCTGAAGCATCCACTGAATTCCTCTTTGATTGATGCTAAGTTCCATTGCAACCCTCTGGATAGACATTCCCTGGTTTGCATGAACGCCTGCTCTAGGAGTTCTGCTTTTACGCCAGTGCTGGTAGAAGTAGTGTTTCTGCTGTGTGGTTTGTCAAGAACAAAGAAACCTGCCATGGATGGAGTACTACATACACATTGCGATGCCCTAAAAGTTTCTCAATTTGGTGCTAAACTGCAATTTGGTGAAGAAAAATTTGAGCGGCAGAAGTTTTGCAACAGTGCTCCAATGTCAGTTGGTGAGTCAGGGCATGGGAATGATATGCTTAGAAAAACGGCAAAGCGTAAGCTGTTTAATTCATTCACTCGCAGCCATTTGCACTGACGCAAACCCCTTCGCTCCCAGCTGTTTTACTGGATTTTTACTGATTTTGCAAGGCCCACAGAATATTTGTTCTTTTGCTATAAAACATGGAACCTACCAAAAGAAAGATTAGAGTCTTCTTTCATCAGGAAAAAAAATATATATTTCTGTTTCCGTTTTGCAGCAATTAGCATTAGAATATAGATAAGTTTCATCAATCTTTACAAGTCTGTTTAGAATTATGCGGAAATCAGCTTGTTTTCAACATGGCCCTCGTTGATCTCTTATAATCTGCTGCCATCTGCTGGCTGTTTTTGGAATTACTACCATTGCTTCACCTGTTCTCTGCATTTGAGAGGCTGCATGAACGCCTTCTGTATGCGCTAGCATAAAAAAAAAAAAAACGTATAAGTACATCTTTGGGACACGTAAAACATTTAAAATAGAACGTATTTATACGTTTTTGTGAGCACATTTAATGTTGATGGCCTCATGTCTGTATGAATGATGCCTAAAACAAAATAGAAACAAGGACGTTTATAGTGACTTTTGGATACCTTTTGACATTGTAAACCCTTTTTAAAAGTTTGGGAATGTTGTTCCAAAGTGTAAACTGAAGAGATTGTGAAAAAGCCCCGAGCTGGCCCACAGATGTCAGATCTGTGGATGCTTTTAGGGTGAAGATAAAAGACAGAAGGGAGTCACGAATGCAGCATAAGATCACACAGAGCTTGTCATCCCTCTGACCAATCCTTTAGTCTTGCTACTGAGATTCCTCAGTGCGGATGAGGTCAGGTCAGGATCAGGTGGGAAGAGAAGCGCAAAGTCCAACGGACACTAGGACGGTGCCGAAAAGGGTGTCGGAACGGAGCTGTTGTGGTTGGCCGACTTGACGATGGTAATGACGCTGGTGGTCGCCACTTTGCCCGGCGACAGGGGCCCGCCGCGGGTCACAGTCCTGGCGAAGCACTGCAGCGCCTCGTATTTGGCGCGCAGGGCCTCCAGCTCCAGCCGCATGCTGGCGTTCTCGCGGGCCAGCTTGTCCACCTCGTGCTGCAGCTCCGTCTTCTGGCGCTCCAGCTCCTCCTTCTGGGTGACGCGCTTGATGCGGCAGCTGGCGGCGTAGCCTCGGTTCTTCAGCGTGCGCCGCCGCTGCTTCAGCCGCACCACGTCCTCCTTGGTCAGCCCGCGCAGGTGCTGGTTGAGCTCCCGCACGGACATGGCCACCAGCTCGTCGTCGCTGAGGGCCGGGGCATTCTCGCCCGCCTCCTTCTTGACCTGTGGCCGACAAGACGCGGCGTGAGGACCCGATGTCTAGTCCGAGAAGCCGTCCCATGATCCAGAGCTTACCTTTAAAGCTTTGCTCGTCTTGAAAGGAGTCGTCATTCCCTGCGTGCAGACAACTTGACGCGCTCTCACAGGAGACACACTGAGGCAGGCGGTAGAAATGAACAGTGTTAGTCACATGGTCTCATTAGTCCAGTAAGTGCACAGTTCAAGACCTTCACACTCTTCGTTTTTTAGTGTTTCTCTTGGCTGCTCTACTTCGTCCAATCAGATTTCAGCCCGACAGCATGTGTCGCCATGTCAATCTAATCCACCCAGGTCCTTCACAATCAGTAGTGCTGGCCGATGTTACTTAAACTCTTAACAACTGAGCCGTTTATTTTACTGAATCAGATTTCAAATTCATCCTGATAAGGCCAAAAGGCTGGCCTTGATTATGGCAGCATTTTTCCATCCTTTGATTGGTTGGCCAGAGCAAAAATTTGTACATGTCTATTGTGTACAATAATATATTGTATGTTCCCCCACTAGTCTAATTAGTCTGCATCTGCGTAATATAAGTTAAAAAGGAAAAAATCAACCTGTTTCTGTAAACTCAGGGTTCTCCAATTCCGGCCCTCGAGGTCCGGAGTCTTGCAGGTTTTAGATGTTTTGGCCCACTAGCACACCTGATTCATATAATCAGCTCATCAGCATGCCTGGTGGTGATGGTCCTTTAGTATCAGGTGTGTTGGTAGGTGGAAACATCTAAAACCAGCAGGACTCCGGACCTCGAGGACTGGTGAACCCTGAAAGCGTCTCAGGGGGCAGCCATTTTTGCTAATTTCTGTTGACTAAAAATGACACCACAGTTGCTCAGGGAACAACCAATCACAACTCATCTTCAGAAAACAGGTGAACCGTGATGGATTTACTGCTTAACTCGTATTTTATATATATATATATATATATATATATATATATATATATATATATATATATATATATATATATATATATATATATACATACACTTCCCAGAGGGATCAATAAAGTCAAGTCTATTCCAAAAGCACAATATTACCCACAATAGTACCATGTTTAGGCTCGTGGAGCTGCATTAAACATATTATTGTCAAGAAAATGTTCCCGCTTCTACTTTAAGAGGTGAATTAATCCGGGTAAATCCAAACAAACAGCCCAGACTGCATTCCCACACTCATATGTAGTAGGATATTGCCCAAAGAACAATGCTCAGTAATTAGTAGAATACTGATTATGTTCAGAGATGGAAATGATTCATTTTTAGAGTATGTCTGTCTCAGCGCATGTGTAGTAATTAATTGAAAGCTGTTGAATGCCTCGGTAGCAACTTTTAGCATCTTGCCATTTGCCATGTGTACCAGCAGAGGCCAGCAGGACCACATTTAAGCCGATTGTCTAAACAATGCAGTTCGCTCTAACAAGTCAGCATCCCTTATAGAAGCTTGACTCTTTCGGAGAAGACTGTCTTTACTTGTTACTTGTTGCAGCCCCCCTTCAAAAAAACAAAACAAAAAAACCGCTCCAAAGCAAACGCTCCATTTCAGGACTTCAAGTGCCATGTTCCATTCTCAGTGGCTGCCATGGCAACGCCCCTGCGAATGGGCGTGGGAGTGTGAGTCACATGGTCAGCGAGCGGGTAAACAAGGCTCATTCATAACCGCAGCAGCCGAGCTCACGCAGCGTACAAACAGGCGACAGCATCTCTCTCTCTCTCTCTCTCTCTCTCTCTCTCTCTCTCTCTCTCTCTCTCTCTCTCTCTCTCTCTCTCTCTCTCTCCCCCCCCTCCCCCCACCCCCACCCTCTCCCCAACTAGGAGGTGAGGAGTGGGTCCCTCTGTAGTACCCACCGCCACATGACAGGGCGTAAATTACTGTCACGTCAGCATAACATTTACAGTACAGTCATGCTGACCTTTACCGGGGCGACTTGTGGAAAATTCCCCGTGTCACGGCGGAATACTTTCCCTCGTCGTCACCGATGTATTTTTACCGGGAGACAATGTCGTCTATCAGCATCCCGCTGTGCGGATCCTCTTACGCCGGGCTTTCCTGAGCCTCTGCATGCCCTTATTTATCTCTGCAGGGTAAATTTAGCCCACTGCGCTCAAAGCGATTTCTGCCAAGTCAACAGTTTAACTAGAAGTGATATCCTGGGAAGACCGATCTCTGAATATTCTCTTGGGTGGGGCGGCAGATGTCTTCAAACTTGTTATACCAAGTAGGCTCAATGACTTGGCTTTCCAAGTAGCACCATCATGACCACTGGCCAACATTAAAATACAGAAGGCTCAAGTGTGACTCAAAATGAAGCAGAACTCAATATTAACTCCGTGATTAAATATAGGAAAATAACAAACTGCACCTAAAAAACATACCTAAATTTACTAAAAACCGTTTTAGTAATAAAATGCAAATATAAGTGAACGTTAACTGCTGTACTTGAGATACGGGTGACCTCACTTGTGAGTTTTTCAAGAGACATGCTGATGTTTGGCCATTTTTTTTTTTTTTTTTTTTTTTTTGCTATGACTTATGAGCGCAGACTTGCTGAGTGCTCTATGGTGGCAGTCAATTCAAGTAACTTCACAACAAGCAGCAGTTGGGCAAAGGGTGACCAAAAAAGAGGCTTCAAGCTGTTTAATGCCACTCCCAGTTTAAGTCTACTGTCAAATTAAACATAAAAAAGACACACTGTGTATTTAAACCACTGCGCACAACTTTGCCTTCCACTAGCTTAATGCTAACACAATGCAATGCGAGTTTACAAGTAAACTCTTAGCAACGGATACACACAAACGGTGCATCAATAATTGTAGACAGATGATATAACAATACACATAGACATATATTCTTTATCCTCTATCGAAAAACTACTAATAGGCTATTACAACATTTCACTGAGTCACAGCAGTTGTAAAGTCTTTGGTTGTCTTTTTTGACTTGTATTATGCTGCCCCCTGTGGCCAAATCGCACACTCCAGAAGGAGTCACAATGAAAGAATTGATGTACAAACTGTTTATTTCTTTAAATTCTACTTCCCATTAAAAATAAATAAATAAATAAATAAATAAATAAATAAATAAACTGCACAAGTTTTTTTTAGTTACAAGAGTGGTCACATAACTAATCATAGAATTAGACTTAGAACTGATTCTCAAGGCACCACTGCCACTCTAACATTATACTGTATACAATTATAGGGGTCACTTCACAAATGTGGTGCCCGCGGGCACCAGGTAGCCCCAGTGATGGAACACTGTGATTTTCTAGGAATATTGTAGAAGTGATCATTTGAAAATGTAAACACTGGCAAATATTTATATAAACACAGTTTTGCGTTTTGATAATTATCTATTTCCTATAGGTATTGTGAGAACTCATTAATATGATCAATAATGAATATCATTCATTATTTATAATAACGTATAATAGCACTTCTGAGACCCCAATGATAAGCTGTATGGGTATGGAACATTATTAACTGTATTTTGAGCAAAGTTGCTATTTTTGAAGTGTGTATATCAAACTGGTACCACTTTGTAGTAATCAGTACCCAAGATTTAGCTCAGTAAAAAAAAAAAAAAAAGTTGGTAACATGATCTGATATAGTGTTTGAACATTCAGGGATTCTTTGGCATTACACACTTGTTTTTGTTTTTTTAAAGGCTATTTTGTTTGAAGATGCAAGGCCGTAGCTAAATCATGACATCCCATTTGACAGGAAGCAGACGAGCATCAAAGTCTGCCAGCCTTCTGAAACGCATGATTAAAGGGAACCACTAAGTCCCGTTTCTGGATTCATGCGACATCTGCTGTTCCCCAACAGCTGCATCACCAAAGTGAATGTATTATTAATATATGGAATTCCTCATGCGCAAGTAGGTTGAATATGTCACGTTTCGAAGGCGTTGCGTCAGCGGTTTGTCCCTGGGAATATTCCTTGTGAAGATTATGGAAAAGTTGTGCATGGTGGCAGGAGGGGAGGCCCCCTTTTCTTCATACAAGGGGGCCTCCAGCATGAACCAGGAGGCCGGCTTGTCTTCCTGAAATTCTTCAGGCATGTGCTTGTGTTTTTCTAAGGTTCTCCTCATCAAGATGCCAACGTTTCCTCCAACGAGAGCTCGCATGATAGAACCCAGGCGCTCGTGTACAAACGCGACAGATGTTTCTTTTTTTTTTCCCCTCGCTCTTTCTTCAACAGACGCAATCAAGAAAACAACTCGTGCGAGGCCATTCTGAAAAGGCAGTCTGGGAAAATACCTCAAAGAAAAAAAAAGCCACAGATGGCTCGCTTCTAGAACAAAAACCACATTCCTGAGTAAACACACATGTGCTGGAGCCTCTCATCATGCAAATGTTCATCGGAGCAGGCCCAATATGTCCCGCCATGCACTCCTCTACAAGGGAACAGGGGAGGGGGGTCAGGCGGAGCTGAGGCTCTTTCTCACTTGTGAAGCAACAGTTGCAAAGTGTACAAAATGTCTGGAATTCCGACGCGTCTGGCGTAGTTCACGTGCCCAAACAAATCAAACGTAGCCTGTGTGCACATGCTAGGAAGTCTGCTACAAACACATTTCAATGTACAGTCCAACCGTGCATTCACCTACTTGCAGATTGCTTTTACCAGGTATCGGTATCGGGCTGATTTCAGCCTTATGTCAAGGTATCGATACTTGCGATGGCGGCGTAGTCATTTTACAATCACGGAATAGAAATGAGAAGGGTAGAAAATTACCTTAATTTCATGCAATTTTCAGGGAAAATGCTATATTGGGATATATAGGCCTTTTTATTATTTATTATCTGTTATTCTATTTTATGTATCAAAATTACTTGTGGCATCGTGACTGCGCAAGAGTTGAGTACTCAGACTGGTCTGAAAAAAATTTGAAAAGAATTTCAATTGTCATAATGGCTGCATTTGACTCTGAAACGGATTATTTCCAAATAGCTTCCTAATCTGAACTGCTCAATTGTTTTGTCATTTGTTTTTCTTTTCAAACCTCACCTAATTGCAATACTTCAGAAATCCCTTCTTAGCAACCCGGCAATAACACAATTACAATGACGTAATGGCGCGTCCACGACAAAGTTTGGAGTGATCCACCGCCACAGTGTTTGAGATAAAAAGCGGTGAGGCGAGTTACGACGTGAAATAAACACGCACTGATGTGGTAAGAGGAGCATGTTTGCCGTTGTTTTGAGTGGACATGACACTTTGAAATTTATACGCTTTCAAGAGTATTTTTGGCCACTTCAGGACTATTTTTCTCTTGTTTTTCAAAAACAGTCCCGACATGGAATGTCCACGGACAAACAAACAATCAAAATACCCTTTTAGTGATTGCAGTTCATTGATTGGGTCATTATAGGTTCTCCTTCTCTGTATTTTTAACAAGCACAAGCAATACATTATTCTGGATTACAATTGACAATATTGAATTTATTATACATAAATGTTTTGATGCCTTAAAATAAAGGCAAGTAAAACAGCTTAGTTATTTCAACTTGAATTGTTAACCTACTAAACACCTTGACTTGAGTCCTTTCACTCGTTCACCATGACATCACACAATTCTATCAAACAAATGTAGCATAAACTTAAATCAGTGAGCCAAAAGTCAGATTACAAACATGACTACAAATGTGTTTTTATCACTACAAGTTTTCATTTGAAATGAAAATCTTTCCTCCTGGATCCCCATTTCTACTCAAAGTGGTGTGCGACTCCGCAGTAACATTATGGGAAAAGGATCGAGCCAGAGATTTTGTTTTGACTTTTGTTGACAATTGAATTATTCAATTAATCATTTCAGCCCTAACTAAAACATTGAGTAAAAATGTACAAGTGGTTGACAAAAGGGCACTTTTCCTTGATGCTTAAACTGGATCTACACAACAGGTCCAAATACCCAATTCTGATTTCAATGGCTATATTTGTTTTTCTACTGTATTTCCATGTACATTTCAAATGACACATGGCTACATTCATGAACCAAATAAACAGCCTGCATTTGGCATTCATTAGATTAGATTTTAAGGTTGTTGTTTTTTAAATTGTTTATTTACTCAGTTCACTTTACATCCGGTGAATAGTTTTATTTGACTCTCATTGCATAATGGTTTAAAGTTCTGTTTGTGCTTGTATGAAAGTAGTATTAACATTTAATAAAGTTTTATATTGTTGACATTTCCAGCCTAGAATCCACTTTGCATGTTTTCATTATTGTCAATGGGAGCATTATTTGAAAAACACTTGTGTTCACTGATGATGTGTTTTTGTTTGTTTGTTTGTTTGCTTTCCAGGCATCTGCTCAAGTTCAAGGTTGCAGTAACAGCGGGGACCAGCCCGCTCAGAAAATAAACACCACACTTGCCCGATTTACACTTTGTTTTCCTTCTTTCTGTTTGCTAGTTCAGAGGGCAGACGCCCTCTGGCAGCTCTAATCTTTTGGCACTTTTTCCTCTCCCCAGGCGGCTGTTGAAATACATCCAACAACAGACCCTATACATGTGCACATTCCGCACTCTTTCCCCCAGCACAGCACATTCGGCGGGATCCGATGTGAAGGAAACACAGCGCATAGCAGAGCGGTGAGTCACGCTGTTTACTGGTAAAAGCCACAAGCGGCAGGCAGGGAATCGCACCCTCCCGATCTGACGTTTCCTGGAAAATCCCGTTGTTTCGCGAGAAAGGAAGGAAAAGTAGCCCGAGCAACGGTTGGCATGACCACCGCAGATCTTTGGTGCGGAAAGGGAGGAGAACTCGCTGTATTCCAAAGACAATTTCAAGAATGCAGAAGAGGGCTGGGAAAATGAGCCGTGTGTGAATAACAGGAGACAAAAGCGCACGTTAGCTTATGCTGCCGGCTTGCATTCTCACTCTGCGTGCAATCAGGAAGTTGACAAATGTGCATCAGCAAACCGGACCAGTTCTATCCAGCGAGGAATTCCCAATCACATCCTACTAAATAAATAAACTTGGCCCGAACCACGCCTATGTGCACAATATGAGGCAGGCGTGCCGGCGGGGTGAAAGCAGGTTGCAGGTCACAGTGTGTGGTCATGAGCTCATTTTTCAATATCGCACAGCTGAATGTGATTGCTTCAGAAATCATCATGTTCACTTTTGATTGACATTATGCTGCCATACTGCACTGCGTCATACTGAGCGTTTCTATTTCTATTTTGCCTACTCACGTTGCTAAAAACAAGGTCAGCAATTCTTGCATACAAATGTTGAGAGAGGCCAGCCTGTTTGTCTCTCAATTCTGAGGTCCAAGTTCAAATCTTGACTTGGGTCTTTCTTTGAGGAGTCTGATGTTTTCTCCACGCTTTTGGGGGGAAGTCAAGTCCAAATTTTTCTTTACAATATGTTCTATGTTCCTCCACTAGTCTAAACAGGGTTTTCAGTTTTATCCATTTCAGGGAGCAGCCACTAGTTGACTGAAAATGACATCACATTGCCTAAGGGCTCAGCTTACAGACATCAAATGAAAAAGCCCAGCAAACAGGTGAGCCATGACAGGTACTTTTTTTTTTTTTTTTGCTTAATGAATATTCATCCATCCATCCATCCATCCATTTTCTTGACCGCTTATTCCTCACAAGGGTCGCGGGGGGTGCTGGAGCCTATCTCAGCTGGCTCTGGGCAGTAGGCGGGGGACACCCTGGACTGGTTGCCAGCCAATCGCAGTAATGAATATTCTACAAACACAATATTGATCCGACTACTTGACTTGACTAAACTGTTCATAGGTGTGAATGGAAGTGGGAATGCTTGTTTTGTCGAAGCGCTCCACCTTTTCCCTAAAATTCAGGTAGCATCACTTTCACTATACCATCAATTTGGTAGATGTTAAGCTTCATCTCGGAAAAGATAGAAAGGACAACATATAGAGAAAGAAACTTATGATCGATGTACTTATGAGCTCATCTATGAGGCATGGGGTCCATTTCACAAATCAGGTTTACTGAGAACCCTGAGTCTGTTAACCCTGAAAATGCGGGAAATTGTTTCCGAAAGGGAGGTAACTGAAACCAGAGAAAAAGAGGTAACTCTAACCTGTTTCATTAAAAGAGGTAACTTGAGCTCTCGTCAGTTACCGTAGTAATAGACTATGAACCTAACATGTTCGGTACCAGGTTTATCTCGATGAACCTCGAGGTTTTCTCTGTCTCCGCCTCTTTTCAGCCACACACGACATTTGATTTCCTCATCCATTCAATCAGCTGGTGAGTTTTGGTGTAACATAGTTCTGCTGTCTGTTATTTAAAAAACAAAAAACAAAAGTGAATAGGCCTATAATAAAAGTCCGCTTTTTTCTCGAACATAGCATGTCCTTTTGACAAATGATCCCGTTAAATGAAGGTGCACTCTAAAAAGAGAATTGTTAAACTAAATTTAGAGCGGCACGGTGGTTGACTGGTTGGAACGTCCGCCTCCCAGTTCTGAGGTCTCCGGTTCGAGTCCAGGCTCGGACCTTCCTGGGTGGAGTTTGCATGTTCTCCCCGTGCCCGCGTGGGTCTTCTCCGGGTACTCCGGTCTCCTCCCACATTCCAAAGACATGCATGGCAGGTTAATTGGGCGCTCCGAATTGTCCCTATGTGTGCTTGTGTGTATGGATGGTTGTTCGTCTCTGTGTGCCCTGCGATTGGCTGGCAACCAGTTCAGGGTGTCCCCCACCTACTGCCCATAGCCAGCTGAGATAGGCTCCAGCACCCCCCGCGACCCTTGTGAGGAGCAAGTGGTTCAGAAAATGGATGGATGGATGGATGAACCAAATTTAGATTACAAATTGAATTGTTGACCAACTTAATAAAATTGCTGGTAACACACAGTTGGATTTAATTAATCCAAAGTGAATATATTCATCTTAATGAATTATGAATTCATTAAACTTAATATATTCACTTTGGATTATTTTTTTATTAACTTAATCCAAGTGAATATATTCAGTTTAATGAACCCATAATTAATTAAACTTAACATATTCATTTGGATAAACTTAATTAAATCATGTGTTACAAATTGAAGCTGTCTTATTTAACTTGGGCAACAATTCAATTTGTAATCTTAAATTGGTTCAACAATTCTCTTATTAGAGTGTGCAGGCAGCATTACTGCGCAGGGAATTAAATATTGTCGTGAGATGGTTATCAGACCGTGCATAGATGTTCTAACATTTCCAGACAGTTATCTTTTTGAAAGGTACCAGTTCACATCAGAGTCCATTATCTATACATGGACAACTGAATCCGTCATTACATTTGCAACATTACCAGCTGCAGTCATGTGCTCACATCGCAGCAGATATTGTGTTGCGCTCCGTTTTTTTTCTCATACATGTTTGAATAATGTTTTTATATTTCATCTTCAGTTTTTTTATATTTCATTTTAAGTCAAGTGACCTTCTACCCCGCAGGATTGCCCCTAAATGAAATAAATGAATGAGCTACCATTCAACAGGTTTCCCCTGTCATATTATTGTGACGGCAAAGGATTAGCTACATTGAAATTTCACATTGACCTGAGCAACAACATTCTCCCACACCGCCCGATTCCTCTCTATTGCAGCTGCTGCGGTGTTGCACTTTTTTCCTAAAGACATGTTGAAATTCGCCATATGATCACATTAAGATTTTCAGTCGAGAGGGTTAAAAAAAAAAAGGGGAAGCAGAGGGCGACATTTGACTCGTTGAATCGGGGCTCCATTGATGCGGTCTTTTTAGTGTGGCGGTAATTCCAAGTGCAACTATACTCTGCGTTGATCAAACTAACTTAAATCAGCTGTCCTGGAACCGAAAACGCAGTTTCCTATCTCAAGATAGGTTAACTCACTGTTCAGCGTTCGTCTCAGAGTTTGTTGAACCTGCTTTGTCAAATGTGAAGGGCTTCAAGCAAAAGGTGCTCTGCCCTGAACTGTTGAGCACGTGTAGATGTAGGCCTAAATACCATGAAATAAAAACTGGAATTCTAAACTTGTCTCGTATGAATCTTTTGATCTCAAACCCAAATATCTTTAGTATATAACAAAAACAAATTAATTCACCTTGCCATTCCAATACTTTTTGATGGATCAGTGTAATATGTATATATATGAAACCTGGTTTTGGCTTTGGCACAAAAACAAATAAGTAAAAAAAAAAAAAAAAAAATCTATGACTTGGTCAATTTGCGAATGCCATACTGCGAAAAAGCAGTTTACTGTACTGTTTGCAATATGAGGACTGCCTACCTCTGAGTGTCCCAAAAAAAGTGTTGACAAATATTGCGTAATCCTTTCTCACTGAACTGAGGTCTACAGATGCACACCAAGGTCTTTGCATGACATCATGCGCGAGACCTGTTGGAAATTAAAAGTTTGCATGACTTTAGAAGCATGGATTTCACTCAAATGACACATGTCATTGGTATGAATGCTTCGTTCTCTACAACCACAATAATAAATGTGTTTAAATGAATACAGCCCTGAAAGTGTTCATAAATCATTTTCCTAACAGCCTAATTGCTCAAGTCATTTTAACTTATGGTTACCATTTCAATAAAAAACAATAAAAAAAATAATTAAAAATCATTCTCTGTATTACATTAGAGGGTCAAATATGACTTTTGGTAACTATTAGGCAAACAAATTGAGCAATGTATTTGTCAAGAAAACTTTTTGAGACAGCTCTGGTATTTGGATGTCATTCGTTTGCGCAGGTGTAAGCCTAATGTATTATTAGCTGTGTAAATGATGTTTACCCGAGAGTAAAAACGCAGGCTTGCATAGCCAATCATCCGCCTCCCTCCCTCAGAGCGAGCGAGGCAAAAACACATCAGAGCAAACATCCCTGTGAGTCATCACATTGCTCACCGCAGCTATGTCACTTTCACAACACTCCACCACCACATGAGCGCTCTGCATTCTGCTGCCTCGTTTCATCCAGGCAAAGTAGTAAATGACTGGTGACAATTTAAATACATAGCCCTTGTCTGGATCTCCTAACCCTCATGTGCTTCATCACGCTCACGCCACAAGTGCGCCAGTGGAAAAGAAATGACTCAGCCCGGGACCTAATAGAAAAAAAAATATAGTGAGTGTGAGTGGGGTGGGAGTGGGAGGGGGGTCAATGGAGCCACATGTTCACCTCATGACAGACTAGAGCGCCCACTCCCACATTCTGTGCACCCACCCGGAACAATATTGAAAGTGCAAGTTGGTGACATTTAAAGTGCAAGAAGAAGTGAGTCAAACTGTTACCATACATAAGTGCAGTTGCGTCAAAAGTTCAACTGAGCTCACATGTTCATAAGTAGGTTAATATTAATAAATTGCACATGAAATTGATTACAAGTGTATGAGCACTACAGATGAACAACATTATCCACAGAGTCTATAACATGACTTCCGACTGATGTATTGTTGATGAAGATATGTGCTCTCCCAAAAGACCCGTGCTGCCCTGGTGGTCTGACTTCTCAGGGTGCCCTTTGTCCTACATGTCGAAAATGCACACCACGTGTTGTATTCCAATGTCAAAGGCAGCCTGGGATTTGGGCTGTGGAATACCCTTTTTTTTTTTCTCTCCCTATACTCACAATGAAAACAATTTGAAAGACTCCAACTTGTGCCCAATTTAGTAACAGAAAAGGCTCAACCCAATCATTCATGTATTACTAATTTAACTTAAGTAAACTACTTTCAATGTTTTCACTGCTCAACCACTTTTAAAAGCGTTGCGCTGTAGTGGCTCAACTTTCACAAGGACATCATTTTGTGTTTATTTAAACGTAACCACAAACTCCCGAGTAAGCCTTTTTTGGACAACTTGTTTGTTTTACACGTGTCGACTTTTAGTTTTTTTGTTTTGTTTTTTAAACCCCGCATTTTCGCAACAAACTTATTTCTAATTACTGTATATAAAAACAAGCTCACCTCTGTGGCCGCGCGGTAATCCCGGTGGACTGGAATGCCCGGAAAAATAAAATATATTAAAAATTGATATATATGTCCGGTTAGGTGGGAACCTAACCCCCCCTCGGGAAAACGAGGCCGTCGAAGCCGCTTTGCTGAGTCCGGCAGACGGCGAGCCAGCCAGCCTGCGAGCGGAGCGTCCTGCTAACTCAATTCACCCCAAAACAACAACAATGTTACTAACATTCCACGCTCCCGCTTCCGCAAGCACTGACGTCACCGCGTCCTCATGACCGCCCCCTCCATTCATGAAAATAACTTAGTGCTGACGTCAGCGCCGGGAGGGGGAAGCCAGAAATAGAAGAGTCTGTTTTTCTTGCGAGAAAAAAAAACACAAAAAAACAAAACAAAAACGTTCTAATCTGGTCGAAGAAAGTGTGTCGTTTCGGAGTTAAATACCAGCTTAAAAAGAAATCTTGAGCACCAACAAGTGGGGAAAAGTAAAGCTTGCCTGGAGCAGCAGCATTCCATTCCTGAGGAAAGTATGCAGGGCAGCAGCAGTCACAGGATTGTTCTTATTGGGGCTGCTGCAGTCACAGGTTATTTTTGCCTTGCGATTTAAACGCCGAATGTGTTTACATTTACTTTAGAGACCGTAACAACAACTATCTTACACATATACAACCGCCCCCGCCCCACTAGTTTCCATATTGGATCAGACTTCAGGTGTAAAGCATGTTTACACTCCAAACAGTGCAGGTGGAGTAGTTTAAATGAGGTGGCGCACACAGACCAGATGTATGGTATTCTAGATAAAGACAATGATAAGAAATATTAAATAATTGCGATTTAAATTGAATAACACAAAATTTAAAGTCCCTGTAAAGTGAAAATAAACTTGCTTGCACATACAGTAACTACAGGTTTGAGCTGCAAAAATATATTCACATAAAGCCTACAGTGCAACAACGAGGCACTCCAAAGCAGCTACGCCATCCCGAAGTCCCATTCCAGATGCTGGCTGTCAAGTCTGACTCCTCCCACCGCCTCGCTTTTCCGACTTTCTCTGCGTGACGTGCGTGCACTCATGGCTGACAATGAGGCACTCTAAATGGTCACACCGGCTAACTATACATCGCAATGGTGTCAGATAATCGCTGATGTTAATGAAGATGCTCACATTGGGGTGACTCATGCTGGGGCCCAGTGTTGAGTATGGCTGTATTGTACTTAGTTTTCAGTCTTTATATTTCTTTATTTTAGTCTTTGCATGATGTATTTAGAAACAAACTGTGACACATGAACCACTCCCTCATCGAATCCTCGCAGGCTCACACTCTCGCAGCTCTTTCACCTGCTGCCACTTAACTTGTGATTTAAAGTGCTGTCATGTTTTATAGCCAGTGAGTCAATGGATAAGCTTGTTGTTCTGCGGAGCACGTGGCGATGGACATTCTTGTGTGCGTTTCTCCTGTGAACATCATCAGATGAGTAAACTTGCTTTCATTGTTTAATCTGGTTGCTAGCAGACAACATTTGGTTCACATGTGGATGCTTCCTGGGTGTTTGATCATTATTTCAGCTTTGCTTGTCTTACTTATTGCGTTATTATTGCCATGAACAAATGGAAATATAACTAATTGTTTTGTTCATGTTTTGATTTTCAATGGTGAAACAGACAAGCCATAATTCAATGTTCTGTAACGCCAGTCTTCATTTTGGTTGCAGGTGATCTGGAGTCCCAGCTGACATTTGGTTGATCGTTGCAAGCCAGCACACAGGCCACATCAAGACCAATTAAATAAAACGTAAATTATTGCAGTGAAAGTAGTGTGAAGTAAATATCACTGGACCAGCATGATATGTACAGTATTAATATTAACTGGTACAGTGACATAAATACGTGCTTTATTATAATGAAAGCAAGTGGAGCCTAAATCGAGCCCTGAGGAACTCCATAGCAAATCTTGAGCCATTTAGACGTGAGCCCATAATAACGAGAGGATCAACTGTATCAAAAGCTTTGTACAGATCAATAAATAGTGAAGCTCAGCTCCCAAGATATTTTTTTTTTTTAAACTTTTTGATGACAGCTGTGATTTGGCTATGATGCTTTCAGAAACCAGATTGATGTGAAGATAAAATTTATTTATTGCAAGGAATTTCTATAACTGTTCTGTTACAAGAATTTCTAGGTTCTTTACAACAACTCGTAACTTTGAAATGGGCCTAAAGTTATTCATTTCTGAATGATCATAGTTTTATTCTAAACTGTTCATTTTAATATGTATATTATGTTTTTATTTTTATACAATGTAATTTGTATTCCATTTACAGTAGTTTGTACAATTGTATCTTTATTTTGATTGTTTTTAAAGAATTGTGTAAAAAAAAACAAAAACATTGGCCTACCTATCTTTAAAAAAATAATAATAACATTTTTTTTAGTAATAACCAAAAAAAAAACACGAGACAAAATCCCATGGCTCTTCAATTTTTATTTATAAGCCCATGTTTAGCAGAGAAAAAGCAGGGAGTCGAGCGTGTTTCAGGCATCCGTAAGAATGGCGAGTTGTGCGGTCTAAGTAGTTTTGGATTACAGGAAGTAACATTGAGTCACTAATCTCCATGTTTTTTTTTTTTTTTGTCTGACTCATTCAACTTGCTTGGAAATGTGATCTGGCACCCAGAGGCCTCCTTGTGTATAAGAGATCATTCCCTACCACCAACACTTCCAACTTCAAATCAAGTCAGGCTTGATGCTGACCATTCATGACCGTTACCTCACATTTTCCCCATCCAGATGTTTGGGCATTGTTCTGGATTTGTTGCTAAGCCATACACATGCTATCATAAGTACACTTCCCATATGACACCACTGAACATTCCACTGACTTCACCCAAAAAGATGAAAACACTTTACGTAACCAGCTGGAAACTTTACTTCTTTTTTCAAGTGTTTGCTTTAATACAGAAAGCCATTGGTAGTAGCTGAGGCGAGACTATTTCTAGTATTTACAGTGCTGAAACATACTGAGTTTGTAGATTGTATACGTACAATATAGAGTCAATTCAGCAACGTTCAGCTGCTCACAATGGGCGGGGCCACATTAGAGGAGCGATTTCATCATCAATTAGCTGTTTCTGTCAAGTCATTTATGGAGATTATTAAGTGACTGTAATGTCCATTATCGCATTCTGTAACGTAACTAACAAGTCACCATAAACAATAATGACTTTCATTTGCATGGAAACTGCTGCCACCCAGTGTTTGATCAGCGGATTGTTTTTCATTTGATTGGTTTATATCTATGGCTTAGGACTGTTTTTATACTAATATTTACTGTATGAATTTACTACTTTGTCATCGTAGGTTAGTTATAAAATAAATGCGTCTTAAACCGAAGAACACTGCTGATTTACATTGTTCCTGGTGTATAATAATAATAATAATAATAATAATAATAATAATAATAATAATAATAATAATAATAATAATAATAATAATAATAATAATAATAATAATTTTGTATTGTCCCTTCCCTTCCCTTGCTTGAACAGGAAGATAAAGTTATTTTAACAATTTAGTGAGTAAAACCTGGCTGCTGACCTGATGCTGTACTTAACATTCCATTGTTTCAAGGTTCTATACAATACAACTTACAACCAATAATACAATTTTCAGCTCTTGGGGAAGACCTCTACAATTATTGGCACACTGTATATGTTTGAGTAACGTGAACATTGTTTTTTTTGTTTTGTTTTTTTTATATACTGGCAAATTGCAATTACAAACGTTGTCATAGAACATTTATTTACAGAAAGTAATAAAACTGTTTTTCTTTCTTAACTCGTTGTCCCCACAGTTGCATAAATAAACAATGCAGACAGAAAATCAAAACTGTATTTCCTTTGTACTTTCCATTTTATGTACTGTAGTTCATTTAGTGCACGTCATTGGTTTGGGCACCGAATCCAGTAGCCAAATTAAAAGAAGCTTCATGAAAATAGGTGTGACGTGGGGCTTACGCAGTTAATACTACTGACGCTAGGTGGCAGCATGTTAATACCATACTCTTTGCCGTACATGTTTAGTTTAGCGAGGAAGACGCTATTGTAACCTGGGCTCTCCCATCAGTAGCATTTTTGTCCTTTAGCGACAACTTTAAAACACAATGAGGTACTAATCAACACCACTTTTGGGAAACGTTTTTAGTCGTTTCAGATTCAATTTTCACCACCGACACAGTTTACTCAAAAGTTGCCACCAGTTACCCGGAAGCTGTGAGTGAGCCGTGTTAGTTGTTAGCCGGGCTTTAGCACAAATAATGTGAATTGTGAACGAACATGCTCATGTTATTAAATTCTGATCTAATAAGGCGACGTTATTGCGATGTTCTGGACCCTGCTGGTTTGCTAAATGCGCGGCCAGTGGTTGACATTCAACTAACCTTACTAATGTATCCTGTCACACGTAGAGGATCCTAACATATGACGTGAAGCGTAGATCATCTGCTGTTATCATTTGAGACACTCGGTCGTGATGAATCGTCCAAAGCCTACAGCCCTCCGGCGCCCCAGTGCTGCAAAATCATCGGGTAAGTTACATTCATCAAAACAAAAAGTCATGTCCAGGCATTCGGCGACACTGTCCCACTCCGATGATAATTCAAACGAGACAATGCATAATAGAGCAATAGTAGCAGTGTACGACTTAGTAAGGCTGGGTAAGGTGGCCTTTTGCTTATAGCGTTGGAGTAATGTACATCCAACTTCCAAAGAAAGTATGTTATTATTTTCAGATAATAGCAAAATAACTTTAGGTAAAATAAACCCTTTTGTAAAAATGTTTATCTAACCATCTTTAATAAAAAAACAAACAAAAACAAAACGTTTTCTTGTCCCAGGCCATCCCCCACCCGGAGACTTTATTGCTCTGGGCTCGAAGAACCAAGGCGGCGAGTCCAAAGCTCCCACTGTCCTTTTGAAGACATCCACCGCCGTTCTACCTGCCGACCGCAAGAGAGAGACTTCCTCCTCCCTCCCATCCTCATCGGGTCTGTCCAGCCTCACCAAGCGGCCCAAGCTTTCCACCACACCCCCAATCAGTGCCCTGGGACGTCTCGCTGATGTTGCGGCTGCAGACAAGAGGGCAATATCACCTTCTATTAAGGAACCATCAGTTATTCCTATAGAAGGTAACTCACAGTTAAATTCAATGTTTACAAATGCCCTATACTCTGCTGGTACAATTGCCCGATGCTACATCATATTATGTTTTACCCTGCACTCACATTGGCAGAAATCACATTTATTAACATTTGCAAGAAGAATGATTCATGAAGATATCCATGTCTTTTTTTGTAGTTATGCCGCCGTGACAATTTTCCCACTTGTACCACAAATATTCTGAACAGCCCCAAATAAATCACATACTGTAAATCCAGCAATGTATGTCAATGTGTGTTGTTTTTCTTTCTGCACACGCACTAGTATCACCGGCGCTGTTGCTGGATGACATCGAGGCAGCCGAGTTCGACGGCAACGACGAGCTCATCGAGGGGATGCTGTGCGGCGCGGTGAAGCAGCTCAAGATGAACCGAGCCAAGCCAGACATCACGCTGTATCTCAGTCTCATGTTCCTGGCTAAGATCAAACCCAACGTGTTTGCTACAGAAGGAATCATAGAGGTGTTGGCTTTGTTCATGAACACAACATTGTCTAAAGTTGAGTGCTTGATTACTGAACAAGTGAACATATTCTTTTTTCCTTTTTTTCTGCGGTATCATATTTGCCTTCAGGCCTTGTGCAGTCTCCTGCGTCGAGATGCTTCCATTAATTTTAAAGCAAAGGGAAACTCCCTGGTGTCTGTTCTGGCCTGCAATCTGCTGATGGCCGCCTATGAAGAGGACGAGAACTGGCCAGAGATTTTTGTCAAAGTGAGAAATATATTTTTGCATGCATGTGTTATGGCAGGTACTTATCAATAATAGCGAGGATGTTGTTTAAACTTAAAACTCAAAAGCTACACCACAAACTATACACAGTAAATAAATATTTCAATATAGGATTCAATATAAAATTATTTTTTTCAGGTGTACATTGAAGACTCCCTGGGGGAAAGAATCTGGGTGGACAGCTCTCACTGTAAGAACTTTGTGGACAACATTCAAACGGCTTTCTGCACCAAGATGCCCCCCAAAAGCATGCTACTGCAGGCCGACACAGGCCGAGCCGCTGGAGATCTCAGTGCTGGTACTGACCAAACACTCTGGCTTTTAAATTCTTCTTCATGTTGGAAAACCCCTAAACTCCTGTTTTATTGTAGGTAGCAGCCCTCATCCATCAACTCCTGATGAGGACGACAGCCGGGCGGAATTGCTGATAGCGGAGGAGAAACTCAGCCCCGAGGATGAAGGGCAGGTTATGCCGAGGTAGTAAAACGTATCGATGCAGAAGGAGAATTCACTCCGAGTTTATTCTGAGGCGTTTTCAAGTGTGTCTGTCTCATCGCAGGTATGAGGAACTAGCGGAGAGCGTTGAGGACTATGTGCTGGACGTCCTGCGCGATCAACTCAACCGCCGGCAGCCCATGGACAACGTGTCACGGAATCTACTGCGCCTGGTGACTGCCACATGCGGATTCAAAGAGGCTCGACTCATGGCTGTGCAGAGGCTTGAAATGTGGCTCCAGAACCCCAAGGTAAAAAAGGATGATCCACAATTTTGTTAATGTTGAAATTGATGGGAAAAATGGATGGCTGGATGAATTGAATGTTGTCGTGTGGGGCTCACAAGAAAGTACGATAAAAAATCAATTGTGGTGGAAAAAAAAAATCTCAACCAATTGACATTGCTTTATTCATAATATTCTTGACTAGAATGAAGTTACCCACAAGGAAGAAAAACTTAACACGTGACTTGGATTTTTTTTTTTTTCCATTCATTGCTGTATAATGCGAAACAGCAAATGGCATGCTGCATCTTTTATTCTGCTAATTGTTTACTTGTACAGTTGACTCGGCCGGCGCAGGATCTCCTCATGTCGTTGTGTATGAACTGCAACACGCATGGAGCGGATGACATGGAGGTTATCTCCAACCTGATCAAAATCCGACTCAAGCCCAAAGTGCTCCTCAACCACTATATGCTCTGTGTCAGGTCTGTGCACCCACTTTTTCACAATTTGTTCAAACAGTGGTACTGTACCCTGACTTGTGATTGATCAATTTTACAACTTTTTCAAGTTACAAGGTGTTGCTTTGTCTTTTTTTTCTTTTTATGGCTATATGCAATTTACGTAGTTCTATTTTGTGGTGTTTTGGGAGAGGTTGGATTGGACTCATGGCATTCCAATTCATTTCTATAGGGGAAAATTGTTTAATCTTCAAGTCAAGAGATTTAAGTAACAGAACAGGTTAAGCTCATAAATCAGGGTACCACTGTATTTGGTTATCCATACAATCTGGGTCTGGGTCTTAGTACATTTAAATATGGTTCCTTTAAATTTGAAAAATGGTTTTAATTGAGGCTTTCTGCTGATTGTTGCTTGGGCAGGGAGCTGCTGAATGCACACAGAGATAACCTGGCCACGATGGTCAAGTTGGTCATCTTCAACGAATTGTCCAATGCTAGAAACCCAAATAACATGCAAGTTCTTCACACGTTGCTGCAACACAGCCCTGAGCAAGCGCCAAAGGTGATTCAATTGTAAATTCAAATTTCCATTCAGCGACATCTCGGAAGGAGGCTGGAAATAAACATTTTTTTGTTTGCAGTTCTTGGCGATGGTCTTCCAGGATCTGCTCACCAACAAGGACGACTACCTCCGCGCCTCGCGAGCCCTGCTGAGGGAGATCATCAAGCAGACCAAACATGAAATTAATTTCCAATCCTTCTGCTTTGGTTTGATGCAGGAGAGGAAGGAGGCCACTTACGTGGACATGGAGTTCAAAGTAAGTGTCTCGTCCCAGCTTCCCGTCAAGCTCTTTTGTTTTTATACTCAAGTTTGACTTTGTTCTCTCCTCACCTGTAAGGAGCGCTTTGTCATCCAGGTGACAGATTTGCTTACAGTCTCCATGATGTTGGGCATCACAGCTCAGGTCAAAGAAGCCGGCATTGCATGGGACAAAGGAGAGAAGAAGAGTGAGTTCTTTGGGGGAAATTATGTATTGATTAAATTTTCAAAAACATATGCAAACTGCTGAAGAAAATATATAATAGTCTTCACAAATATTGAATATGACATGACACATTTTTTTTTTGTATTTGCTTTCCTCCATGTCCAAATCTGCTTTCCAGTTTGTGTAGTCTATGTGAATTTCCTCTCAGATGCATGGGGCACACTCTTGGTTTGGCATATTGTGATACATAAAATGCCTTTCCATTGCTAATGAATGTCGTGCTTCAAAATAGATAAACATAAAACGTAAACAATAAACAAAGGAACAAACCTTAAATATATGTTTATCATTAAATTAAATTAGTTTACACATCTCGTAAAAAATTGAGTAAGAATTAGCCACTACGAAATTGTCAAAATTTTCAGTAGGGTTGAAGTTATTGGAATATGTTTTGCTTCAGACCTGGAGGTCCTGAGATCCTTCCAGAATCAGATCGCCTCCATCCAGAGGGATGCGGTGTGGTGGCTTCACACGGTAGTTCCCACCATCAGCAAAGTGGGCGCCAAAGACTATGTGCACTGGTGCGTAATGATGACTCAGAGAAAGTTATTTTTTTGTTTGTAAGAACCTTAGAGTCAAACTTGCAATATTTCGTCACAGCCTTCATAAAGTGCTTTTTACGGAGCAACCCGAGACGTACTACAAGTGGGACAATTGGCCACCAGAGAGCGACAGGAAGTGAGTTGCAAATGGCGATCAAATTGATCGGATTGCACGAGACTCAGTTGTTGTTTTTGCTCCTCAGCTTTTTCCTGCGCCTCTGCTCTGAGGTGCCCCTGCTGGAGGACACGCTGATGCGCATCCTGGTGATCGGACTGTCTCGCGATCTGCCACTGGGCCCGGCAGACGCCATGGAGCTCGCTGACCACCTGGTCAAACGGGCTGCTGGCGTTCAGTCGGACGGTGAGCGATTACCATCTAACTTGTTCATGAAAAGGGAGATGAAATGTGCATTTTATTTTTAGTTTAAAACAGTTCTGTTTTTCGGTGTCTTCCATGTGAGTGACAGTATACCTTATTCCATATACCGCTGAACCAATGGCAAGTGTGTCTTTCGTTACCATGACAACCGGCCATGGAGCCTGAACCTTGGCCTAGAGTGACTTTTACTTTTGGTAACAGAACCAATATTATGGAGAAATAACAAAAAGCCCCTGTAAAGACAATAAAAGCATTTTCACTCGTGGTGGCAGCACTTCATACACTGCACTGTGTGCATGTGGCATATGGACAAAACACAAATACTAACCCACTGCCATCGTGTTGATAACTTCACAGAGCGATGTCATCAGGTATTATATTGTTAGCTAGAGCTACTGGTAATTTGGGCATCCAAAAAGGCACCACTCGGTCTTGTCTTCTGGTAAAGTTTTAGTGTTGTCCAGTCGTTGCTTGAAAGTGGCTCTGGATTTTTGTCTAATTTAGCAAGTAATGGTCCTTTGACGTATTTTCAGAAATAGGAAGGTAAAAGATTTACTTGGTTGTTTAATTTTACGCTTCATGTCCAAGCAAAGGCAACCGTGAGGCCTAATGAGTTGTCATGTCATTTTTCCATAATATCTGTCCGTTAAAACATCATGTGGTTGTGGACAATTTCTGCTGCCGTCAAACAGATCTGGAGGTTTTGGTTGTAGAGCGGATCCAGCTCATTGACGCTGTGCTCAATCTGTGCACATACCATCATCCAGAAAACATCCAGCTGCCTGCAGGGTACTTGACTTGACTTTTAAAGCAATCACGTGTCACCAATGTTTGCGGTAAAGAATAACAAAATACTCCAAATGTTTGTAGGTACCAGCCGCCAAATTTGGCAATATCAACCCTTTATTGGAAAGCATGGCTTCTGCTGCTGGTGGTTGCTGCGTTCAATCCACAGAAAATAGGTACTGTGCTTCACTTTTTCCCCCAAAATCTATAATCTGTATTGTCAAGATTATTGGGATACGAATATGCTCATTGCTGTCACCAGATTTTTTATTTTTTTTTGTCTCCAAGAGCATCACCTTGTTGATTATTCACAACTAATTAATTTAATTCATTTTATCCACCTATCCTCGACAGGCTTGACTGCCTGGGACGGTTACCCGACCCTGAAAATGCTCATGGAGATGGTTATGACGAAGTAGGTGCGCCATCCTAATAAATATCATTATTCCTGATTTTAAAGCATCGTACCTTAAACGTTCATGCCTCCACAGCAATTACTCGTACCCGCCTTGCACCGTGGCGGACGACGACACGAAGACGGAGATGATCGGTCGTGAGCTGCAGATCTCGCAGCGGGAGAAGCAGGAGATCTTGGCCTTCGAGAGCCACTTGGCCGCCGCGTCCACAAAACAGACCATCACGGAGAACAACAGCCTGCTGCTCTCCCAGCTCACTAGTCTGGACCCACAGTAAGATCACACAACCCAACCAATGTGGTACTCAGTAGTACAGTAAGTTCAGTGTGTTAACATGTCGTGTTTTGTATGTGCTCAGGGGTCCGCCTCGTCGACCTCCACCTCAGGTTCAGGACCAAGTGAAAACCCTCAACCAGTCCCTACGTCTCGGCCATCTCCTGTGCCGTAGCCGCAACCCGGACTTTCTGCTCAACATCATACAAAGACAGGTAGGTTGGGATGTTCGGTGGGTCGGTACTGTGGATACATCTCCACGATGAAAACTACACAAGGCAAAGCAGGCATGCTGGTTTACAAATAATATTCAAGATATGAAAATATTTCATATGAAAAAGTATTGAAAAGAGCTTAAAGATATGAAAAAAAAATCATCTATGCAAGGCTTGTACAGTGTTGCCACTCTAATGTACTGTATTCCTCTCACAGGCTTCCTCCCAGTCCATGCCGTGGTTGGCTGATCTGGTCCAGTCAAGCGAGGGGTCCTTGGACGTGCTCCCCGTGCAGTGCTTGTGCGAATTTCTCCTGCACGACGCTGTGGACGACAGCCTGCTTATAGATGATGACGACGAGGGAGGAAGCAAAGAACAGAAAGCCAAGAAAAGACAAGTACGACTTCCACGAGGACTTTCTTTTGTTCTTGTTTGAGATCTTTGCACCCGATATTAATTTGAATGCGTTTGCAACAGAGGCAGCAAAAACAAAGGCAGCTCCTCGGACGGCTTCAGGATCTTTTGTTGGGTCCCAAAGCCGATGAGCAGACAACTTGTGAGGTTCTGGATTACTTCCTACGTCGTCTCAGCTCCTCTCAGGTGGCGTCAAGAGTGCTGGCAATGAAGGTAGTTCTGGTGTCATCACTTACCCCTAGACTCATTATGATGAAAACCTAATTTATCGTTCACTAAACTCTCGCGCACAGGGCTTGTCACTGGTGCTGACTGAAGGAGGCCTTAAGGACGGAGAGGAACGGGATCAGCCCATGGAGGAGGACTCCGCCGATGCCGAGCTACTGCCCGGTTACCAGTGGTTGCTGCAGGACCTCCCCAAACTCCCCATGTTCGACAGTGTTCGAGGCATGACGTCCACCGCCCTGCAGCAGGTCCGCATCAATAGCATGTCAACACTTAACACCATCACCAGTACAAAGTGTGTTTTTCAAAGCCTTTCTTATGTGTTGCCTCCAACAAAGGCCATACATATGGAGACTGATCCTCAGACCATCAGCGCCTATCTCATCTACCTGTCGCAGTATGCGCCAGTGGAGGAGCAGGCTTCTCACAATGACCTGGCTTTGGTAATCATTCAGATTCTAACATGTTATCCACAATTCACAAAAAAAAAAAAAACATTCAGTTACACCCCAGTTAGAGTTTAGGCTATACGTTCACGTAAACTTGCTGTTCTCCTGCAGGATGTGGCCCGGCTGATTGTGGAGCGCTCCACCATCATGAACAACCTCTTCTCCAAGCACTCCTGCAGACCCGAGTCAGAGGCTGTCCTCAGCGCGTTCCTCTCCATCTTTTCCGCTTACATCAGGAGGATGAGGAAGACCAAAGATGGCGAAGATCTGTACAGCTGGGTATAACCCCCCCCTCAACCTCACGCATCAAATTTGATCTTTCTCTCTTGACCTCCTGTTTGCTGGATGATTTTTAATTTTTCTCAAAAATAGTCAGAGTCTCAAGATCAGGTGTTTTTGCGCTGGACTACAGGAGAGACGGCCACCATGCACATCCTTGTTGTCCATGCGATGGTCATCCTTCTTACTCTGGGCCCTCCTAAAGGTAGTTCATGAATAAAATGATCTTGACTATCATGCTTGTTATTTGAATGAATGAGATATATGTTCTGAAAACATAGTCAACAAACAATAAGTAACAAACCATAAGAACAAAAAAACAACCCAACAACACACTAACTTGGCATATTCAAAAATGAGTAGGAAGAAGCATAAGAAATTTAATTCTACCCCTTTTTCTGCTGGCTGGTTAGAATAGGACTGTCCTATCCTGTCCTCACACAGTCACAAGCTCACACACTAATACAGTAATACAGTCGTTTCATACGGCCATGTTTCTAAACAATTTTTGTATGGTTTTCTTGAATGAATTGTGCTTTTCTGTGTCAATACTGCAGGAGAGAGTGACTTCTCCTGCCTTTTGGACATTTGGTTCCCTGACAAGAAACCTTTGCCAACTGCCTTCCTGGTGGATACATCAGAGGAGGCCCTGCTGCTGCCTGATTGGTTGAAACTGAGGATGATTCGATCTGAGGTGCCTCGACTAGTGGACGCAGGTAATGCTTTGACCAAAATGTGTAGCTCCTCTTATCAGTGTGTTTTTCTGTAACCACACATGGCACTTATGTACAGTATCCTGTATATATGTAACTTTTACCTTCAGCTTTGCAAGACCTGGAGCCTGAGCAATTGCTGCTGTTCGTGCAGTCGTTCGGAATTCCCGTGTCGAGCATGAGTAAACTGCTACAGTACTTGGACCAAGCTGTCACTGTCGAACCACAGGCACTGGAGCAGAACATTATGGACAAGGGTAGGGGTCTGTTGCAGGTATTTTCCCCTTTTTGATATTGCCTAGTTACACTGGGCTTGGGTATTTCCTCTGCGACAGACTACATGGCCCACTTAGTGGAGGTGCAGCATGAGCGAGGTGCCACCGGGGGGCATGCTTTCCACAGATTGCTGAGCACCTTTCTTCCACCTCAAAGAGGTCAGGTCACGGTGGTTTCATCCTCTCTCTGAAGACAATTTCATCTTAGTGTACAACTTTAGTACACGTTACTGTTAAAAATGAATGAAAGTATTGTAAATCCTTTCCTTTCCACAGATGCTGCCGAAACAAGTAAAGCCAAAGTTACAGTGGAAACTCCTCACGGCTCCGTTAAGAAGAGAGCGGCCACACAGCTTCCTACAGTCGGGCCTGATGATGACCTGACAGGCTTGATGCTGCGGGTAGGCAACACGTGTCTTTTCATTATTGTATCGTGTGAGTTAAGCAGCGTATACATGATAGTCAACATATATGTGAAGGTGATATGATGAGCTGTCATACTACATGGATCAGCTGGTGCATACGTCTGTTGCCATTGATTTCCATGGTCGAGTTATAAAAGTGAGGCACAGCGACCTCAGCTAAATATTTGCAGCTTGAATACTTTTACCTCAGGTCAAATATGTCAACAAATCACTGCTTTTGCGACATGACTGGCCAAAAATGTTGAGTGGGAATTCCTTCCAGTGGGCTCCACAATGTCAGCATGATTCTACTCGTATGTTCTGTGTCTTACCGAGTGCCACTCCAACTGACTTGTTCTTGTGCAGATATTCCCATTGAATGCAGAACAACGCTGGCCCGGCCCGCCGCCGATCCAGCTCTCCCTGGCCTTGCAGCAGGCTCTAGCCAAAGAGCTGATGCGGGCTAAACAGGGTCAGGTTCACCAGGCCGGGCTGGCTCTGCGTCTCCTTCAGGGCATCGCCGCCTTGCTTACCTCGACCCACGCCGGGTCCATCGTCCTGTCCATGCACCACAACCACGCCCTCGCCTGCCCGCTCATGCGCCAGCTTCACCTCTACCATGTAGTGTTTTCATGCAAATGAACTTTTTATGATCTAGTCCGTTGTGTTGACTTTTTATTCTACCCTCAGCGCCTCGTGCCGCAGGATGTTTCCTTCTCTTCTTTATTCCTCAAAGTCAACGTTGAGATGCTCATCTGGCTTGACAATCCCTCAGTAGAGGTGGGCCCGCTAAAGACTTTGCTCAAGTCTTTTATTGGCCAAAACTCTCACACACATCGCCATAATGATGGTGAGTGCCTCCATATTTTTAGATGCTAAATGTTTTCTGTGAATGATTTTTTTTTTTAGTGAGTCACAGACAGTGTAGTGGTACAGTCATCTAACTTCACTGGTTTCAGTTATGGGCACCAATTCAAGATATTATCTGCTCTAAATCACCTCTGATAGGCTCCAGCTACTTCCTCAACAGTATCCCGCAGTTTTGAAAATGGATGGGTGGATATTACTTGTTAATTATTTGCCGCCTCTTTCAGTGCGCTCAGGCTTTCTCCACCTGGCTGAGGCACTGGTGTATCATAGCGACCCCGAGGTGCCACTGAGAGCCATCATAGCGATGCTGAAGGCCGGAGAGAGATGTAATGCCGAGGCGGAGCTCATTGGAAAAGGTTGTAATTCTAGCTTGTCAATAATAACACGATTCATCTTCTTTTATTTTGTGCTACTACTGAATATTTTTGCTATTTGGCTTTTTTTCAGTTTTACAAGGTCTGATGGAGGCCAAGTCTCCATACTTGGAAGAGCTGTTGTCTCTGTTGATGACGGTTAGCACCCAGAACGGGACAGCTGGCCCCGTTGCCATGGTTATTTCTTTGCTGCTGCAGGACAGTGAGGAAATGGTCGTGAAGAAAGAACCGGACGCTAAAGTAAAGTGAGTGCCACAATTCAGGGCAACACAGGTAGTCGATGGGGACTAAATAGCTAAATACTAAGTACCAAAACCACTAGTACTTTTGATACATAACCCCCCCCACCCAAAAAAAAAAGAAAGAAATTGAAAGAAACACCTATATAGCATTTTCCCTTAAACTTATGTGAAATTTATGACAATTTTCTATTCTTCAAATTACCATATAATAATAATAATAATAATAATAACCGGTATTATTATTATTATTATTATTATTATTATTATTATTATTATTATTATTATTATTATTATTATTATTATTATTATTATTATTATTATTATTATTATTACTACTACTACTACTACTACTACTACTACTACTACTACTACTACTACTATTTTAGTTCCTGATCGTAGAATGGCCACAAGAGGGTGGCAGATACTGCTGCCAGCTGTCATTGCAACTACCGCTACTTTGATATAAGGCCTGATATGGTGTTGTACGGTACTAGTGAGTGACTGACAACGTCGGTGGCTGTTGCACTTAGCACTGTCCAGAGCCCTTGTCAGTAGATGTCCTGTTTCTGCTGAATAAGTTTTATTAATGTTAGGTACACACAGTAATTAAATGTTGCCGTATTTTTCACAGTTTAAAATCCGTTTTCATAACAGGCTTTTGTCAAAATACCACATGGATGAAGAATTAGAGTGCTATCTTTTTCTTGTTTTGCTGAAATGAGACTAGGACTCACTGTTTCATGCATGTGAGCCAGCCCTGATAAAAAATGGACACCCGTAAAAACAAAAGTATTTTCACTCATTGAGGCAGCACTTAGTACACTACACTGTGTGTATGTGGCATGACGTGTCCACAAACACATTTTCCAATATAACATAATTAATGATATAATTACTATGTGGTTGTTAAATTTCACAATTAATGGGGGGGGCTCAGGGCTGGCACTCAAGAGAGCAATTTGTATGTATACAAGGAATTGAAAAGTAATAATTTTATGTTGTGTTTCCCATAAGTTATATTGTGGTGCATGAATATTTTATTTCAAGACCACACTAACTTTTTTTTTTTTTTTTTTTTAAGAGCTCAGAATTGTTCATTCGGTAGTCTTACCGATTCAACGTCTTGTCATCATTGCTCTTTTCTTTTTTTTTCTTTTTTTTGTGTGTGTGTATGTGTGCGTGCGTTTGCGTGCGTGCGTTTGCGTGCGTGCGTGCGTTTGCGTGTGTGCGTTTGCGTGCGTTTGCGTGCGTGCGTGTGCGTGCGTGCAAATACTTATAAATTTATACTCATTCATTCACCTAAAACCTTATAAATATCCCATTACCCTTCGCCTTAACCAGGTACTTCAGAATCTTGCCAGAGTCGTGAGATTTAAATGGTCAGGAGACCAGAGAAAAGGTCAGAAAAAAAAAGAAATAAAGAGAAAAGAAAGGTAAATCAAAGTGACATCCAGCACCGACCAAACACTTCCTGCCTTCCCCATGATTACAAAATCAAAGTCTTACGCCAACCCCGGAAGCCTCTAAATTCCAGCAAATTTAGCGAGATCTCAAGAGCCCAGAGGAAAAACTAAAGAGAGGAAGGAGGGAAGGATCGATAAGGCAGAGTGAGATCAATAGAAGCCAGTACATCCAATCCATCAAAGTGAAGTCCAGCACCAACAAGACCCCTCCTGCGTGGTTACAAAACCGGAGTCTTATGCCAACCCCAGAAACCTCATACTTCTAATAAATTAAGATCTCAAGTGACCAGAGAAAAACTAAAGAGAGGAAGGAGGGAAGGATAGATAAAGCAAAGTGAGAACCACAGACACCAGCACCAACTGATTCAAGGGGCTGTGGGAGGGAGAGGGTACTTCTGTTGAGTTTCAGTAGATGCTGGTGCGACGGATCTGGCATGCATAAGGACCACCACCAAAGAAAGAAGCCGTCAACCGCGGTCCAGCAAAGCGAGCAAACCCCCCCCGCCCCCCGGAATCCCCAGGCCGCGGCAGCACCAAGGCCACCCCCAAGCCACCCGAGCGGACACCGGTCGGCGAGCCGACCCAGACACCCGGAACACCCCCGCCCCAGCCCCGGCCCACACCCCCGAGCCCAAGGCCGCAGAACGAGGCCCAGCGGGCCCCCAAAGCGCCCCACCGGTCCCCAGCCCCCATCCCCCCACGACCCCCCCGCACCCCACCCAAACCCGCCATCCACCACGACCCAGGCCCCACCACCCCCGACCCCCAAACCCCCGAACACACCCCGACCCCCAGCACCCAACCCCCCACCCACCCATACCTCCACCCCCCCCCCAAACAAGCCGCCCCCCCCCGACGGCCGCCACCCCCCCCCGCGAACCCGGCCCCCCGCGAGAACCCCCCACCCCCCCCCGGAAACCGGCACCGGGCAGCAGCGCAGAGAGGGAAGATGTGCCCACCCCACCTCCAGCCGCGCGAGATTTGCACAGCGGCGGGAGGGGGGAAGCAGAGGAGGAAGCACCAGGGGAGAAGGCGGAACACCAGAACACCGAGCCCGGTGGGGAGAGGCCCCGGTCGTCACGCCAGAGTACAAGTGACACCTAACCCTGTTACTGAGTCCGCCAGCTCGCCGACTGGCGAGCTCTACCCTTACACCGTGAATGTGGCCCCACCCAGTGTATATACAAGTGTGTGCGTGTGGTGCATTAAAATTGGGAGCAGGTGAGTCGGAGCAGAGGGAAAAAATTTCCCCTATTCCGACACACCCGTATCCCCCCCCAAAAAATGAATATGTATATGTGTGGTGCATTAAAAAAGGGAATGGAGGGACAAAGTGGTGGGGCAGGGACACAAATGGGGGGGACCACAGCGCTGCCAGGCACTGCAGTCCATCCCCTCTGATGGCTCCCCGCCCCAACTCACCCCTCCCCTTGGACGTGAGGTGCATTAAAATTGGAGGGGAGTTGAAGGGTGAAGACGGTGTTTCCACCCTTCCCCACCCCACCAAGAAATGTGTTGTGTGCCCTATGTGTATATTTACAAAGTGTATAGTGCAAGCTAGTGAAGTGAGTAAGAGGAGCGACCAGCGGGGCCTCACCCAACCCGGCGGGTGTAGGTGGCACGCCCGCCCCCCAGCACCCCCACCCCCTGCCGCCCCCCACCTCATCCACCCGGCACCACAATGGGCGGACAGCCAGCGCAGCAGGGCTACCGGACAGCCCACCGGCCACCGGAGCCCGCCCGGGGCGCCAGGAGTTATACCGGAGTGGGGCAGGCCCCAAACCCTCGCCCGGCCCCCGGAGCCCGACGCCCGGGCCGGGGAGGGAGCCCCAGGCCCAGGGAGAGGGAGGGGGAGGGGCCGCAGGGCAGACAGGGAAGGGGGGGGGGGGCGGGGGAAGCGGGGAGAAGACGACAAGAAGGCGAAAGGGCGGCTGCAGGGCAGGAGGCGGGGGGGGAGAGGAGGAGGGAGGGCGACAAGGGAAAAGGGACCGGGAGGCAGAGGAGGATGGGCGGGAGGAGGCGAGGAGGGAGAGGCGACGGGGGGGAGGAAGGGGGAGGGGAGAGGGAACCACGGGGCACACCGGAGGCCCACCCACCCCGAACCGCGCCGCCGGGCACGGAGCAGCGGACCGCGCCGGGACGGCACCGCCCCGGGCACCAGGGGAAGCACCCCAACACCGCACCCCACAGGGGGCCCAGGGAGCGGCCAAGACGCAACCGCCACCGAGCAGACAACGGGGGGGGGGTCAGAACCACCCCCGCCCGACCACAGGGGACGGCGTCAAGAAAATTGACTAATTAGCATGCAGTAACACCAAGTGTTGATGCTTAGTGCCCACTAGAAATAGATCTTAAGGAGTTATTGAGTATAGTGTCGTATAGTGTGGTATGCTCGAGCCCACTAGCAGCAACTAGGTTCCTGACTATATAAAAATAAAAACAATCAGATACAAAATACCAAATACAGGAGCAGCGAAAACAGAAGTTGTAACGATGTGGTGGCTCTCGTTAACAGGCAGAATCTTGGCAGGATTAAGTTGCCAAATTGAGATTAAAATATTCTATGTACATAGACCATATTTGTTTAAATCTTGATACTTGATTTTTATTTAAGGCAGAGATTTTTTCCATTGAGATATAATTTATTAGTAAGTTTAACCAGTGGTCGATATTTAGAGATTGTTTATTTTTCCAATTGACAAGGATTATTTTTTTAGCAATAGTAAGGGCTATAAATATAGATTGAGATTGTTTACATGGTAGCTCAGTTATTGTTAAGTCACCTAGTAAACACAGTCTTGGAGATAAAGGAAGCCTACAGTTTAATATATCAGCGAGCTTTTCCAAGATTTTAGTCCAGAAATGCAGCACTGGAGTACATGACCATAAAGCATGAAGATAAGTATCGGCAGTGTTTTGTGAGCACTGGAGACAAATGTCGGAGTCAGAGAGTCCCATTTTTTTCATCATATATTGTGTAATATATGTTCTATGAAGTATCTTATATTGGATAAGTTGCAAATTTGTCTGTTTGGTCATTTTAAATACATTTTCACAGATTTGGGTCCAAAAGTCTGGTTCCGGAACTATAGACAAGTCTTTTTCCCATTTTAAAGTCGGTAAATACGTTTTATTTGTGTATAAAAATAACTTATATATTTTTGATATTTTCTTTATTGTTGTTGGAGAAAGCTTTATAATATCTTTAGCTAAGACAGGCAGTTGGAGCGTATCCTGAAGTGTTGGGATTTGTTTCTTAACCATATTTTTAACTTGCAGATAATGTAAGAAATTTCCCTTTTTTATTTCATATTTCTGGACCAAGTTTGTATACGATATAAACTTATTATCTGAGAAAAGATGATGAAGGTGTGTAATTCCTTTCTGCTCCCATAGGCTTAAATGGAACGACTGATTATTAAGTTGAAAGTCGGGGTTATGCCAAATGGGAGAGAGCCACTAACCACACTAAGACCACACTAACTTTAATGTCCCCTTTGCCATCAGCTCCGAGGTGACAAAGTCCGGTCTGAGCTCGGGTCTTCTGGTGGATTGGTTGGAGTATCTGGACCCAGAGGTCACATCCGTATGTCCCGACCTTCAGCAGAAACTTTTGTTTGCCCTCAACAAGGTGAGAGCCTTTCCTTTAGCGCATCCCACCACAGGGGTTATATTCCCTGATGCATCTTCCTGTGCCCCAGGCGCGAGGCACTCCAGCCTACAGGCCTTTCCTTCTGGCCCTGCTCACGCATCAGTCCAACTGGTCCACGCTGCTGCAGTGTATCAGCGCTCTGCTCAGCAAGCGAAAAGACTACAAGTACAGTACAAGTAGTAGCATGACATAATGTTAATTCTGTGTTGTATGTTGAACATGCTGTGAAATGAATTTCAGACTGGACCCAACCTCAGCTCTGGATTTCCTGTGGGCGTGCAGCCACATCCCACGCATCTGGCAAGGACGCGACCAGAAGATTGCGCAAGTCTGTTTTAAAATCAGAGGAAGTCCACTTGCCACCTCTGCAAAAAAGCGCCTGACATTTTCTTTTCCTGATGTCCGTGCAGAAGAAAACGGAGAAGTTTGTGATGCGGCTGAGTTCCGAGGAGCTCATCAGCTTGGTAGATCTGATTCTGGCCGAGGCAGAGCTCAACTGCCACAGTGGAAGTACCGCGGAGGAGGAGGAGGCATCCTGCTCTCTCATCCAGGCCCGGCTGCCGCTGCTCCACTCCTACTGCAACGGCCACCTGGACAACATTAAAAAGGTGTCCGAATACCTCATCAACTGCACCAAGAAGTGGGATGACAGGTTGGTATTTTCTGGTATTCAGGACTGTCTCAGAAAATTTGAATATTGTGATAAAGTCCATTATTTTCTGTAATGCAATCAAATGAGCAAAAATGTCAAACATTCTGCATTCATTACAAATCAACTGAAATATTGCAAGCCTTTTATTGTTTTAATATTGCTGATTATGGCTTACAGCTTAAGAAAACTCAAATATCCTATCTCAAAATATTAGAATATTTCCTCAGACCAAGTAACAAAAAAAAGCCATAATCAGCAATATTAAAACAATAAAAGGCTTGCAATATTTCACTTGATTTGTAATGAATCCAGAATGTATGGCATTTTTGCTTATTTAATTGCATTACAGAAAATAATGGACTTTATCACAATATTCTAATTTTCTGAGACAGTCCTGTACATCAAGTCGTCACCTCTTTTAAATGAATGCCTTTGGGTGAATTGATTCCCTTGTAAATGTTAAAGCAAAAAAAAAACAATGTGGGTGTACCTCAAGTTACAATTTGTGGAATATAATTTTTTTTTTTTTTTTTTTTTATGATTTTGGTGATTATACTGTAGCTTACAGCAAACAACCCCCCCAAATCAATCATCTGAAGGAATTAGAAACAATCTGAATGATTTTTAACTCTTTTACTGCCAATCATTTTCCAAAAAGATAACCCCTAGAGTGCCAGCCGATTTTGAGCCTTTTCACTCAACTTTCAAGGCAAACAGAATATTGTGTACTATGATTAACTAAACATGAAAGATTGGATTCCATTATCTCATTCAAATTTTTTTTTATAATTCTACCTTATTCCGTGCTTGTTTTACAAAGAGCTTCCTAATAATTTGCCCCTCAAATACACAATAAAATAAGCAAATGGTTGAAAGCAGCAGCCAATGTCATTGGAAACTGATAATACAGCTCTTGTATTGAATTTTATTGGATGTCTATTGTTGTTCTCCCCAATTAGCCCAGCCAGTGAGTGTTTTGTTTTTTTTCTTTAATCTTGCCGCTGATTAACTTGGGCCAAATTATGCCCGATTTTCCTTCTCCGTTGCCGATGAACTTTGCAGCCTCTCTTCTGTCAAGCCGCAACGCTGCGGACCAGGAAAAAAACCCGATAATTAGGTCTATTGGTGTGAAATTAAAACCGGCAGAAGTCGTCGGCACGGTGATCTCTTTAAAAGCTCAGCGCTGTTATAATGAAGCCGAGAGGATTAAGGCTCAAGCGCTCAACTCGCCTGTGTTGTGAGCCGCTGTCAGAGATCAGGGTGCAACTCTTTGTGGAGCCCAACCCTCCTTTTTACAAACGTGTCTTCTACTTATTAAAAGCACTTTAATGAGGAAACTTTAGCCAAGGTCAAATAAAATTAGCTGGCGAATTACAGTATTTTTCTTAAGTGCAGCTGAGATGTCGTTGATGAAAACACAGCCAGATAAACACGCAGAAAAAAAAAAAACTTGGCCTTGTGTTGAGAGTATGTTATATTAGATAAGCTTCTGTTGATTCCAATTACACACCACCAACAAGCGCTTCTTTGCTGGCGCTCAAGGTCGCTCTGGCTGCAATAAACTGTCTTGTTAGCGCAGTTGAGCTCTCGCCCTGTGAGCGGCTGGCCTTAAGAGGATTTCCATGAAACTGCAGAAGACATGAAGGCAAACGTTGTTGTTGCTTTTCATGCGCTCAGTTTGTGGGTATGCGTACGAATTGTTGTCACTTGTCAAGGAACACAAAAAAATGAATGTGCTGTGTGTAGAACATTAATACCAATATTCAACTCTTTTTTGAAGGATTAAAGGAGGCTGGTGGTCATTTTACATGTAGGTAATGCATATTTTAATTTATTTATTTATTTTGCCTCAGTGCCATGAGTAAGCGTTGCCAGAACTTGCTACTGCAGATCTACCTCCACTTCCCCGAAGTCATCCAGCACGTCGCCTTGCCCGAAGGCACGCTCAGCAGTGGGGGGACAGCGGATGGCAGCAGCTGCAAGGTAAAGTGGCTTTGTTAACAGCCCTATTGGGGGATTATGGGAAAGGTTCATAAGAGAGTGGGGAGGGTCATGATTCTTTCTTAATATGTCTATATTAATTAGTTCTGAACATAGATTCTTTTTTTTAAATCTAGATTAATATCACTCTTATTCTGGAGTTAATCTCGATTAAAATGCTCCATTTGAATTTTGACGAAGGCAGCACGTTACCTTAATAAGGACACTTGGTGATGATAAATCGTTTACTTTGTAAGAGGCTGATAAAGTTAGACCAGCATGTACATGAGCACAGCAGCCTAATTAACAATATCAGTCAAGTCTGTCTGACATAACGGGAGGCAATGAGAAGAGTCCAGGGATTGAATGACACACAAAAAATATATATATATTGGCCCTGGCCCGCCCTGACTCCTGACCACACCGAGCTACCACGTAGCTCTGCCACTCTGCCACTGATTAATTGTTCCGTCTAAATTGTGGGCCAGTCTGTTGGGTAAAATGGAGGAAAATTACCATTAAATAGCACCACATCCGCCCCAAAAGATGCTGGCCCAAACGCAGGACCAGTCTTTATTTTAAATAAAACTAGGTTGTACATCTTTCGGTCCCTGTTGAGGAGTTCTCTTTATGCTCTGCCCCTCTCCCAGGCATCACATGGAACTTCTTAAATGTTTATTTAATTTGTTTTAGCACACAAGGCCTTTTAATTATATTTAGTTCTCACTGTACATTTGATTATATGGTCTCACTTTGTACACTCATAAATTGTTTGTACATTTAGCTTTAGGTAATGAAGGAGTGAGTGAGGAAATGTAATGTGTGCGTGGTGCGCCCTTGTTATGGACCACCGACCGCATGACATTTTTTTTTTTCCTCGCCAATTATTTTAAAATTTTAAAATCTTCGTTCTGCACTCCTGCTGCGCGGCTGCCTGTGCAGCGCCCACGTATGCCCCGGAAAAGTACGTTCTCGCAGTCGACTGCCACCAAAGTGTGACTGATGGAAAACTGCATGAGGAGTAATATAAATATAGCCAGTAGTTAATAATGGATTTACATCTATTACTGCATATGCACATTTCAAATTATGCATATCTGATATGACTGTTTACATTGACAGGGCACATGACACATTCCATTAGTGACAACATGGAAATAGACAATACATAAATATCACAAATATGAAATATTACACACTACACAGTATGATGTTAGCCTATACTGACTCCTTTCCCCATGGATTTAAATGAGGGTAACCTTACTCGACTGGCATATAACAATAGCTGTCTTATGCGTATTTACAATATATTTATATATTTGATCTGTTTTTTGTTATGTTTGTTATTGTTACTATTGTTGTTTTTGATTTGATGAATTTGTTTGCATTATATTGTTTGGGATTTACGTTCTACTTCGTCTGTCAAAGCGCTTTGTAAAATCTTTTAAAGGTTCTACATTGTATACAAATAAAATGTATTATTATTATTATTATTATTATTATTATTATTATTATTTAATGGTGGACACGCCTCTAATGCAGCATGGTTTCATTGGGTGTATAAATGTCACCAATTGGTGTATTTTGATGATCTGCTATTATGGGAAATAACTAACTTGTATGTTTAAACAAGTAAATAATGAAATAATGATTGTATTATTTTGTCAGCTTGACATGTTGGTCCACCGTTTGGTTACGCTTCTCGCCGATGTGGCTGAATCCAAATCTGCTGAGGGACGCGTTTCTGATGCCAACCTCGCATGTCGGAAACTGGCGGTGTCACATCCCGTCCTCTTGCTCAGGTGAGAACCCCCCACCAACTTTCTTCACCTGTTTAGTTGCTATGATGTATATCGACTATTATCCTTTCTTCCCTTCCAGGCACCTGCCCATGATCGCAGGCCTACTTCACGGCCGTATTCACCTCAACTTTCGCGAATTCCGGCAGCAGAATCACATGATGTTCTTCAGCAACGTGCTGGCAATCCTGGAACTTCTGCAGCCCCTCGTCTTCCACGTTGACCAACAGAGGGCGCTTCAAGACTGCCTCCTGTCCTTTATGAAGGTGCTTAAGGTTGGTGGCAAACTGCTAACGTGAAAGCCTTTGACTTTAGGCAGTTCTTCAATTGTTCTTCCTTCTGACCTGTAGAACTTTCAGAGGAGTCGTTCCCCACTGGTCTTCATCAACAAGTTCCTCCAGTTCATGCAGAAGTACATTACCCATGATGCAGCAGCTGCCATCCCATATCTGCAGAGGCACTCTGATATATTGCAGTAAGTCATGGCACTAACACTCATACCGATTTCTAACATCTTAACAAAATGTGTATAAAATTTCACAACTTCTGCCTGAATATTTAGACTTCTGAACTTGTCTGTACTACTTACTACTACTACTTTACTACTTTTTTTTTTTTTTTTCCAATCTTCTCTTCCAGGAGCATGAGTGCAGAAAACCCCGACTTGGTTCAGCTGAAGTCTCTTCTAGCCGGACTCACTCTTCCCGTAAAAAGCTCCTCTGCAGAGGTCTCAACAGAAGATGGAGATGGTAAGATTTGAAAGGATTCTTTCATCATATTTGTAATGTAATCCATGACCCTGTAGATTACAATTTTCATTATTCATCTTCTCCAGATGAGATGGTGGCCGGTTCCCTCCCTCTGGTCAACATCTCCGCATCGGTTCCGCTGAGTGGCGCCGACATGACGACGTATCTGAGGAAGATTTCAAGAGGCGAGGCCATGGAGGGTGAGGCTGACTCGGCAGCTTTGACGAGAGAGAGCGCCGCATGAGGCTGGTTGACGGTGACTCATGCAGCTGTCTTTTGCTTTTTCCTCCTCTTCAGACGTGTTGGAAGTGTTGACGGAGGTGGATGAGAAGTCAAGGAGGAGCCCGGAGATCATCCAATACTTCATTGTGAGTCACCAAGCAAATAGAACAGGGCAGAGAGAGTGAGCACATGCCTCTGGCTTAAACATTTTCACCTGCCAAATAATAGCTGCACCTAAAATATACAATTGCATTTACTTTTAGCTATTACATGCTTTATCCATAAAAGAATTTCCTCATATAGCTGTACAGACCAGGCTTCTCTTAATTAATGTGCGTTGTCCCAATGCATTTTATCGTACAGTGGAACCGTGGTTTTCATGAGTAATCCTTTCCACAAAGTGTATCAAGCAAAAGCAATAATATACATAGGAAATGTAATCATAATAAATCCATTCCAGACAGTGAAAATATTCACAAAAATGTATTTTATTGGGAATAATACCTATAGGTAAACAAACTGAGAACAGTGTGAAATAAATTAAAATAACTAATGAAATGCATAAATACACTTTGAAGACTAATGGTGGCATGTGAAAGACGGTGAAGAAGGGGGAGGGGGTTATTTGGAAAAGAAATCCACTATTTTCATATTTTGGTATAGGGCTATAAGATTTTGGAAAAACAAAATTGTGATTCATGAAAATTGCAATTTCAATTTGATTTGTAATAATTTTTTTCAAGGAGCCTTCTAATGGATTTTTCAGCAAACAATCTTTATTACAACAACTCAACTCAAGTTTATTTATATAGCTGTCACAAAGCGATATTAAAGTAAAGGCAAATGAAGCATTAATTAATATGAAAGGCAGTTTACCACATATATAAATTACTAAATACTTTGCCGTGCAGTTTGGTAAGTGTTTACCATGACAACATAAATCTGCCACACAGGGCTTCCTACATATCACTTTCATGAAACATGTTATGTAAACGTGGGCTGCACTTCTTCATCACTCAACTTATCATATAGATCGATAAATAAAACATACATGTATACAGTAAAAATGAAAATCCAAGTTTACTGATCCCCAACGAGTTGCATCAATCATGCTAACTGTGTAGGAAAAGTACGATTATACCAGTTTGTGACTATACATCTTTCGGATAAATGCCTGCAGGCATTACATTTTGGTGGCGTCTCATCAATTAAATGAAGACTAAGATTTATTTTTGTCTGCCTTTGTTTAATGAAACATATGGCCTAATATAGCCTCTTAATATTTTACTGATTGACATTGCACTGCACTGTTATTTTCAAATCATTTGACTGGAGGATGCAAGCATTGTACTGTAGAAGAGGCATCGACTTTGAAAAAGTTTGTCTGCAACCACATTCCTCTACCACTTAACCCTGTATTTAAAATTTCCTGTATTATAAATACAAAAATACCTGTACGGTAAATGGCACACAGGAGGGTTTGAGCTCAGATTCAAACCCAGAACCTGTTGACTGTGAGGCATGGTGCTGCCAGGGATTTTTCATGTTAAACTGAGAATGCAACCTGGATTCTCCCTAATAAACAATTAGGAGTTGTTTAAAATGCCGTATAGAATCTCACCAATGGTCTTTTCACAGAATGACCTGCAGAGACTCATGACGTCCTCGGAGGAGTTGTGTCGCAACATTGCGTTCAGCCTGGCGCTGCGCTGCATTCAGAATAATCCCCGGTAATGTCACATTCAACCAAATGTGACTTTTATGTGAAAACGAGAGGAATGTTGATCCAAATGTACAAATAATGTGACATTTAACCGCACGCGCACTTGTGGCCTGCAGCCTAACAACCGACTTCCTGCCGACGTTCATGTACTGCATGGGCAGCAGCGACTTTGACGTGGTGCAGACGGCTTTGAGGAATCTTCCGGAGTACGTGCTGCTCTGTCAAGGTAAGACGACGCCTCCTCGCAAGAGCGATGACTCTTCTACTCGGGACTGCGCCAAACACGCCATCCATGTGAGTTTTCTTTTCTTTTCTTCTTCTCCTCTGCAGAACATGCAGACATCTTGCTTCACAAGGCATTCTTAGTGGGTGTCTACGGACAAATTGACACCAGTTCAATGATATCAGAGTCCATGAAAGTCCTTCACATGGAAGCCATTTAACTTAATGTCGTTGAACTCTCGTCATCTGAAATGATGCACCAGCATTTTAATGGACACTTTTTAGTTCTGTCATGTAATTTTTTGGATTCTTAGTGGGTTATCTACATTTTAGGTTGTGCAGGTGTAGCTAATAAATTTGAATATTGTACAAAGATTCCTGTTTTCAGTTGTTTGATTCAAAAAGTGTAACTCATATTATACAGATCCATTAATTGCAGTTTTTTTTTTTAAAGCAACATTAAAACTCCTAGCCTAACTCCACTTATCCCCTTGAGTCTGACGAAGGCCGTGCCCATCATAGTATGTAATTAATAGGGATGTAACGATATCCAAACATCACGATACGATATTATGACGATGTGAAAGTCACGATACGATAATTATCACGATATTGTGGGGGCGTTGGCAATATTTAACAAAGACCACAACATTGTAAAAAAAAGAGCTCATACTAAAAAAAAGCACAATATTGTGCTTTTGTCCATAACAGCAATGCGTATGAACCACGTATAATCTCTAATAACAATATTGAGGCACTTACTTGCTAATGCAAGCACACATTGATCGCTTCACAAGCAAATTAGGTTCCCCTTCATCTGACAATTAGCATAGATTTTAAACATAGAAGGCCAAAACATCCATAATGAAAATTAAACTGCACTAATAAACTAGCCACTAGAGGGTGCTAGAACTGCACAAATGGAAATCAACCTGACTTTTTAACAGATGTGTTCCTTTTATATATTGTGAAGATGACGACGACGATATTGTGGCAGTTTTAATATCACGATATTGCCCTTATCGTGACATCCCTAGTAATTAATGTAGTCAAGTTCATAATCGTGGTAAATAGTAACAGAACACTTTTCAACAAAATAGTATTGCTTGCAATGCTAAACTAGCATTAGCTTCTTAACCAAGGCAACGTTAGCAATGGTTGCTATGTTGGTACCATGGCTTATTCATAATAGTGTTACTATACCCCTAAGTGGTCAATATGGATACTTTGTTAGCTTTAAAGCCATAAAAAGGTAATATTGGCTCTCAAACCGAAATCACACGTTGGGGACTCAAAGTTCTTGCTTATTTACCGTAGTTGAATTTTATTTTGCACGCGTTCATTTTGTAGATTTTTTCAGATTCACTGAACCCATGTTTCTTCTACAGAAACGTGCTATTCCTGTTGTTAACGGATGTGGTTACAGAGATCACACTAATCCCATATTTATACAACTAAAAACTTTAAAATTCAATGAATTGATGGGGTTTAACCACCTTAAAGTAATGTATAAAGCCCGTCATGAAATTTTACCAATTAAAATGCAAATCAAATTCATAAAAAGGGAAAGTGAGTATAAATTATAAGACGAACAGATTTTTTTTTTTCTAAATACAGAACAAAACAAAAAATTTATTTCAACTCAAGGTGTCAGTTTGAGGAACAACCGGGATTCTAAAACCATCTGTATTTTTAAAAAATGTATAAAATCCCAATTACTGGAAAAATATATATAGCACAAGGTCATGCAGTTGAATCATTTTGTTGTATTGTTGCCTTGAAAGCATCTTGACTGCTTTCTGTCATTCATTTTATGTTGATCATTTTGTTGTGTTGATCAGGGGCAAATATCACAAGTTGTATTTCCTTCTGTCGCCTTTCATTTCTTTTTTTTTTATATAATAATATTTGAATTGAAATGGAATTGAAAATGTACTTTCAGGCGCTGAAACTGTATTTAAGCAATAGGCAGTAAAATTACTTGAAAAAAGACATATTTCTCTGTATGAGTTGAACGTTTTTTTTTTTTTGTGGAACCACTGGCAATAATTCAGTAACCTCTTTTATTGAGACATGCACGTAAAATCATCTTTTGTCATTTAAATGTCTAAATTTGAAACACCGTTGCTTGACTTTTAAATGTGGGACCACAAAGCTTCTGTATGGTGGATTCAAGTCTTTGTCTCCATGTTTTCCTATCACCTACAAAGCATTTACAGAGCACCCTTGGTGAATTAAAAAAAAAAAAAAAGATACATTTGCCTATATTTTCATTTGAGTGAGTAGTGGAACAAATTTCTCGTTTCGTCCAGAATGATGAGCTGAAATTGTAAATAAAACACGGCACCAAAGCCAATTATTAACTTTCATGTAAGATTTAAAAGAAGAAGAAAAAAAAGCGATGCTAAGCGGGCGCCTTTCAATCGGTCGCAGACAAAAGCGGGAAGCGGCTGTCACGCTGCGTGGCGGCTCGCTCCTCGCCGCCGCGCGGCAGGCAGATTAAAGGCGGCGATGAGCATGCCGCCATGGAAACCATTTTGCCATGAAAAGTGCGTCTTGTTTAGCCCCTCTGCCGACTTGACGTGAAAGCCTCTCTGCCGAGTCACAAGAGCCGAGGCAAACAGTGTCGGCATGCGGGCCCAAGGAGGAAAGTGGACTTCCCCATTGGTGCCAAATTAACCGTGGAGCTAATTGTTCAATCATTTCGAGCCCGGGGTCCGCTTTGATGACACCATGCGGACCCTTTACCGCTGGTGTTGCGTTACGTGGAACTTGAGGATCCTCAGTGAGGCGTGCCCGCACTTGTCGGTCAGTGGAAGCTGTCGCTCACAAATCAAAAGGTAAAATTGTAGGCCATCCATGTGTACGGAGATTTTGTGCAAGACTGAGTTAAGTGCATGGGTGACTATGGCTCTCCTTTCCCCACATGTGGGGGGGGGGCATTACAGTAAGTTTACTGTAAAACCCCATCAAAAATGTCTTCTTTTTTTTAAATGCGATGTAGCAGGGGAAGACTGTATGTAAAAAATACAGTGCCCCCGTTGACATCCGTCTCTCCCCGATGCCGTAATTGCACCTGTATGGTGTCCTATAACTTGCTGAGAGCTGTGTTTATGGTGATCTATCACCTTTCTGCACAAGTCCCGACAGCCTGGGCTCTTGGTCCGGCGCCAGCATCCGATTGGACGGGCAGCAGCCAGGCGGAACGGCGATGACTGACGGCGAGCAGAAGGGCAGGCTGAGTAGTTAACTGCCGCTGTCATCATCATCATCATCATCATCATCGTGATGGTGCCAGGCTGCATGCCCGCAACCGCGCCCACTTGAGTGCATAATGCACGTATTGATCTCAATGATCAGCTTGACAGGACTGTAGACGCTCCTCGGTGTCTCTCCCCTTTGCCCCCCTCAAATGTGCCGCGACGTGCCTCGTCGCACATCTGTCTGCTCTCCGTCTTCCTCTCCGTGGCACGGCGGCCTTAGATCATCTCCTCCTCGGCTACGCTTGACTTATGCTTTCCTGGAGGGGGGGGGACGACAAGTCTCTCGCCTGCCACTTTGATGTTTCAAGTGTGATTCGCTGTTGGACGGCGTCCGCTTTCCCTTGATGCCACTGACATGAAAAGTGGGCGGCGGGCCTCTCGGTTTCGTCCCACGACCGCTGATCCACGACTAAAACAGTTGGCCCCGACGCTCTGCGAGATACGCTTACCCGGGAAGAGGGAGGCACGAGACATTGAGGTCTCCTCAGGCGTGACATCCACTTTTCCTCCAACTTACACAAGACTTTTAACGGGCGCTGATTGAATTATGCCTTGAAACCATTTAGAAAAAGAATGGCCCTCCGCCAAGGTTGAGCTGTTAACAAAAGTCCGACTACATTCTAGCCAGTGGCAGTTTGTGCAGTTAGCAGTGTGCACTCTGACAAGAATGAGGCATTTTTTCTTTTTTTTTTACAGTTTAAAGGGGAAGTCAAACCCACCAAAATAAAAAAATGTATATATATATATATATATATATATATATATATATATATATATATATATATATATATATATATATAGACAATAATTTGTTTTATGCTGCCCCACTAGCCCAAATACGGTATTCTGGTTAATATTGCGTCATAGTGCAATATGACTGAAGCAGCAAAATCCTGCAGTTTTGATCAATATCAGAAGGCGGCCATTTTGCCACTTGCTGTCGAGTGAAAATGACATCACAGTTGCTCAGGTCTCAGGTAACAAACAATCACAGCTCAGCTTCAGAAAGCAGGTGAACTGTTGCCTAACCCTGCCTTCACATGCTATGGGATATGATGGACCTTAGCACTCAGACACTCCTTTTTTTTTTTTTTTTTTTTTTTTTTTTTTTTTTTTTTTTTTTTTTTTTTTTTTTCTGCAGAGCTCAGAATTGTTAATTCGGTAGTCTTACCGATTCAACGTCTCGTCATCATTGCTCTTTTTTTTTTTTTTTTTTTTTTTTTTTTTGTGTGTGTATGTGTGCGTGCGTTTGCGTGCGTGCGTGCGTTTGCGTGTGTGCGTTTGCGTGCGTTTGCGTGCGTGCGTGTGCGTGCGTGCAAATACGTATAAATTTATACTCATTCATTCACCTAAAACCTTATAAATATCCCATTACCCTTCGCCTTAACCAGGTACTTCAGAATCTTGCCAGAGTCGTGAGGTTTAAATGGTCAGGAGACCAGAGAAAAGGTCAGAAAAAAAAAGAAATAAAGAGAAAAGAAAGGTAAATCAAAGTGACATCCAGCACCGACCAAACACTTCCTGCCTTCCCCATGATTACAAAATCAAAGTCTTACGCCAACCCCGGAAGCCTCTAAATTCCAGCAAATTTAGCGAGATCTCAAGAGCCCAGAGGAAAAACTAAAGAGAGGAAGGAGGGAAGGATCGATAAGGCAGAGTGAGATCAATAGAAGCCAGTACATCCAATCCATCAAAGTGAAGTCCAGCACCAACAAGACCCCTCCTGCGTGGTTACAAAACCAGAGTCTTATGCCAACCCCAGAAACCTCATACTTCTAATAAATTAAGATCTCAAGTGACCAGAGGAAAAACTAAAGAGAGGAAGGAGGGAAGGATAGATAAAGCAAAGTGAGAACCACAGACACCAGCACCAACTGATTCAAGGGGCTGTGGGAGGGAGAGGGTACTTCTGTTGAGTTTCAGTAGATGCTGGTGCGACGGATCTGGCATGCATAAGGACCACCACCAAAGAAAGAAGCCGTCAACCGCGGTCCAGCAAAGCGAGCACCCCCCCCCCCCCCCCCCCCCCCCCGGAATCCCCAGGCCGCGGCAGCACCAAGGCCACCCCCAAGCCACCCGAGCGGACACCGGTCGGCGAGCCGACCCAGACACCCGGAACACCCCCGCCCCAGCCCCGGCCCACACCCCCGAGCCCAAGGCCGCAGAACGAGGCCCAGCGGGCCCCCACAGCGCCCCACCGGTCCCTAGCCCCCCTCCCCCCACGACCCCCCCGCACCCCACCCAAACCCGCCATCCACCACGACCCAGGCCCCACCACCCCCGACCCCCAAACCCCCGAACACACCCCGACCCCCCAGCACCCAACCCCCCACCCACCCATACCTCCAGCACTCAGACACACCTAATTACGAAGGAGTTGTGTTCATGTGCTTTTGGGCACACAGGGCAGCTAACATCGTCTTTGCTCGTAAAACCGAATCTTTATGGTAAATAATGAGTTGTAAGGACAGGACATTGAATTGTGTATGCTTCTCTCAGCTTAGAAACTCGGGTATCAAAAATAAATTCCCGGTTGTCCAGTGGAAAATACAACATGAGGGTGCGTTCACTTGCAATTTTCTACCTGACGTGGTATTTACCATAATTTCGATACCACATGAAGGCAGCATAAGCACCGAGCAACTGTGATGTCATCTTAAGTCGACAGCAAGTGGCAAAATGGCCATCCACTGAGATGGATAAAAAAAAAAAAAGTGCTGGATTTTGCTAACTTTGCTCGCGTAAGATGAGTTCTCGCAGTATTTGTGAGTTCACCAACTCCCGAGAATACATCATGTACCGAGCACATTGATTTCCACAGTGGTTTGGACCAATCACAGAGCGACATTGCGCTTGAGGGCGGGACATGCAACTGTGACGAAACCAGAAACCAGCGCTGATGCCAGAAAATTCACATTGACAAAATCTATGCTTTGCTGCCATCTTGTGGTACCTATAGGCAAATATAAACCTTTTGGGGGATGTTCCCTTGGTCAATTGAATAACAGCCTTCAAATGTTACCTTGGAGTTTTTAAGGAATTTGAAAATACATTATATCAAAATTGTGCTAAATCCACACGAGTAAAGTCTTTTTTTTTTTTTTTTTTTAGTAGTTAAACGTTCTTTCTTTCTTCAAATGTTTTCTCGACTGTTCAAATAGTTTGCGTAAAAACCAAATAGTTCTACACTGAGTTGAGGCTGAACAAACGCTGTGTGTGGCGGGGCTGTCGACTGACTGAATAGACACCTGCGTTTGTCCCGGGCACACAGCTCGCTACGGGGATTTAGGGTCTAATAGAAGACCATCATTCCCCCCACCCCGTCAAACTGCTTCTGTCCTTTTAAAGCCTGTTGAGCCACATAATCAGGGCCAGAATTGGGGGAGGACTTGAGATTGTGACAGACGCTTCTAAAGAAACGCTGGTGGATAATTGAGGGAGGCCTTAAGGCCACAATGGTGACGGCTCACGTCAGGCTTCACGCGTGGGGTCTCGCTGGTGGTTCGGAAGCTTGCCTGGGTGACATGCTAACCGCAGAGATCTTGTTTTGTTATTAGCAGCAAGACAATGAGTGTGTTCTGTGGGTTTATACAGTCACAGGTGAGACATACTCCGGGGGAAACTTGGAGTTGACTTGTTGGAGCTTGCGCTCATTTATTGGGAACCAAACTCTAGAGCTTAACTTGTCCCTGGGAAAGACGTTTAGCAATCTGTCAATGGTTACATGTCATTCACTAGTGGCAATTGACAGCAGATTTTGTTTTTTTGTTAATACATCCATTCTCAAAATGGGTGGCTATCAGCAGTTGGCGGTTTCTGGTATGTGCAATATGGCAGGCGTCATCACAATTAACGCATTGGCGTTTGTATGGGGAGTTTGTGCCTTCTTGTGGAGTCGTCCACTGTTGAAGAGATGTGAGGATAAAAAGGGGGGCGAGGGGGATGATTCTTGGGAATGATGGAATGGAAGGCAAAAGATCAAAGCCATCAGGTGCTCAAATTTGAAAGCAAATGTAAGAGGAGGAGGAGAAAGAGCAAGTGATGCCGGTATAAGGACAACTGGCTTCATTTTGTTATTTTATATAAGTAAATTTGACTGTATTTATTTAGAGTGGGACCAAATAGACTCGTAATACATATCCAGACTGAAGGACTGCATGCTTCAAGCAGACCAAGAGAAGCTTATCCATGCTTTTATCTCCAGCAGACTAGATTACTGTAACGGTCTTCTGACTGGACTCTCTCAAAAGAACATGAGACAATTGCAGCTCATTCAGAACGCTGCAGCTCGAGTTCTGACCAAAACAAAAAGATCAGAACATATTACTCCAGTACTTAAGGATTTACACTGGCTCCCTGTCAGCTGTAGAATCGATTTTAAAGTTCTGCTACTCGTCTATAAATCACTAAATGGTTTGGGTCCTGAATATATCCAAGAAATGCTGATTGAGTACAAGCCCAGCAGGGCTCTGAGATCTACAGACTTGGGCCAACTAGTGGAACCCAGAGTTCGAAGCAAACATGGTGAAGCTGCATTTAGCTATTATGCTGCACACAGATGGAATAGGCTACCAACAGAAGTGAAGTCAGCCCCGAGTGTAAATGCTTTCAAATCCAGGTTAAAAACTTTGCTTTTTTCTTATACCTTTGATTAGGGACTTTTAAACAGCTTTAATTAAGTGTTTTTTTAATTATTATTATTTTAAACTTCCTTATGTTAAATGTTTTAAAGTTTGTTGAATAATGTTTTAAGATTGTTATTGTATGTTCTTTTTAGTAAATTTTGTAACCTATTTTCATTTATTTTTCTTCCTCTGAATGTTAACTACTGTTTCTTGATGCTTATGTGTTGTCTTTCCTTGTGTAAAGCACATTAAGTTGCCTTGTGTATGAAATGGGCTATACAAATAAACTTGCCTTGCCTTGCCTTGCCTAATATTTACACTTGGAAGAGAGTAAAATAAAGAATTGTGAAAAAGTCAAAGTCATTCAAGGATTGAGGAACGAACTCATGAACTTCAGGTTGGGAGACTGCCACACTACCACCTGAACTATGCCCCTCCTTTTGTTTGCTTATATCCCAGAGGAGACCAAACACATTGTTTTTGGTAACGGAGTTATGAACATTCCAGCTGACACGAGCGATATACAAACACACAGCAGGAGCTGCGTAGCTCAGAGCGTTGAAGTTGAAGGTTGTGAGTTCGTTCCTCAACCCTTGAGTGACTGATTTTTTTTTTTTATCCCAATTCTTTCTTTTACTCACTTCCAAGTGTAAACATTACTCTAAAACTGAGTCTAATTAGTCACACTCTAAATCGAGTCAAATTTGCTCTGTTTACTGTTTAATGGATGGGGGCTAAAGGGTCTTTTGCATAGGACACCATTCAAGCTAGGACCCCCACTGGCTACTAAAGACCTTGAACATTTGTGTTGTGAGAGTTCAAGGTGACAAAATAGAACAAAAACAAATATACCAAAAAAACAAGGTCAGCCATTTTGCTAGATTTGTTATTAAGACTTAGCGCACGCTTACACTAGGGCCATTGTACCGCGTCCAAGCACGGTTGCTGCTAAAGTCCGGATTCTATAGGTCGGGGCTATAGGTAGTGTGAGCGCAATCGATCCGCGCCTGAGTATGGTTTGGATCCCCAGTTTGGCACGATTGGGAGAGGTGGGCCAGAGAACGATATGGTTGGCCGCACATGCGCACAGCCGCAATGAATAGTCGCAGCGCGAAACATAACCATGACGACACGTACGTACGTACGTGCGCGTATATAACAAGCGACCAGAACTGTTGAACATACAACAGCCAGACTCTCCCTAGCAAAGAGATGGCAGCAGCAAAGGGCTCACGTTGGTCTGATCAAGTCAAGTCAAGTCAAGTTTATTTATATAGCCCTTAATCACTAACCTGGCAATAGCCAGATTGATATTGCGCTTCACTCAAGGGAGTTCTCCACAATATCCGTCTGGTACCTCTGCACGGTAGTTTGCTCGGGAAAGGCGGGACATTCTGTACAATAATTTGAGCTGATTGGATGTTTGTTTTTAACCAATCACGGCCACGGATGAAAATATCTTCGTTCTTGTCGAAGGTGGGGGTAAGCACGAAAAATGCACGAGCGCCTCTCGCTGTTCAACATTCAACAAAGAAACGGTGAGTAAATCTGTGAGAACAGAAGTCATTGTAACGTCCATTCGTCCATGTTAGGTTTGTTTGTTAGCCGCTGCGTCGGCGCTGGCTTCCTTGTTTTGTCACAGTTGCATATCCCGCCCCCAAACACAATATCGCTCTGTGATTGGTCCGAACCACTAGCGGTACAAGATAATTCATCTTGCGAGAGCAAGGTTACTTAATCACACGAAAGTCTCAAAGGGCTTCACATGCCCACAGTTGACAAATACCAACGACATCCCCGAATCGAACCACAAAATGGCAAGGTAAAACTCTTTAAAAAAAAAAAAAAAAAAAACATCAGGGGAAAAAAGAAAAAAAGAGTGGTAATCCCCCTTCCAGGATGACTAGGCTGAAATGGATGCCGAATGGGCCGAATGACGCCGTCAGGGAAGTGGGTCCTCATCCAAATCCAGCCTGGTAGGTCGGGGCAACTATCTCCATGGCAGCAACTTCAAGGTAATGGTCCGGCCCGGATTTCATCCCGACCAACCAGCGCAGGAACCTGTAAAACAGCATCCAAATCGGTCATTGACACCTGGACAACTGGAGTAATCATGCGTTTGCTGATGTGATGAGCGAACAGACTTCCATGGCTAAAAATTATAAGCTTTTGCCACTTTAACATGGCAGCGGGCAGCAGTGACGTGGATGAACAATCACACAACACCCTCGTCGTGACAAGCTACAATCTGACATAATGCATTTGGCCAATATTACGATTCGCTCCATCCACCACTTGAGCCCGTTAAAAAAGCGAGAGTTGTGCTAAATGTCGTGCGTCGACGGATGGTAATCATCAATTATGATTCGTCAATGTGATGTAATTTGCAGGATGGATAAGATCAACGTCTAATGAGAGCCAAAGTGAAGCTCGCGCTGTTAATGACATTTCGCATTTTCATACCCATCAGACTGAAGCTGACTGGCATCATTTGCCTGTCGTTCATTAGACAAATGTTCAATCACTGCAGCACTGTGCAAACACATAACACACTACATGCTCACTGCTGTTTGCACACATTTTAATCCCCGAAATAAATGACTAAGTCTGTACTGTAGATCAGAGGTCCCCAACCACTGGGCCGCGGACCGGTACCGGGCCGTGGGCCACTTTGGACCAGGCCGCGGTGGCAGCACAGTTGAAAGAATAAAAAAAAACTTACTGTACTTGCGGTTAATTGATTATCCGAGGCTTTTAAAATGTTTTATTTTGAAAAGTGACCGGATTCTCTCTGTTTACGACAGACTCGGAAAAATGCACTGGATTAAAATAAAGACTAAAATGCTAGATTTTTGTCGACTAAAATGGACTAAATAGAGCAGGGTGAGGTTGACTAATTATGATAATAACCATGATTGAAACGGGACTAAAACTGAGACTAAATTTAAAAATGGCAGATAAAATTAACACAATTGGAACCAAGTGCAAATAATGTTCATCAGGGAGAAAATGCACTAGAATGGAGCTCTTTGAGTGCCAACTGTGTTTTTAAATCATTCAAACCCACAAATCTCTAAACATGTTTTTTTTTTAAATACTTAACGTCCTTCACTCCCAAAAACGTATTTATACTTTTTTTTTTTTTTTTTTTTTATGTAAGAGCGTACAGTAGGCTTTGATGCAGCTTCTAACATGAAGAGGTGGCTTAAAGCAATTGTAGCTATTACAAAAACGGCCAGCATGTGGCAACAGAGTATAAGAGATCAGCCAGGGCTATGTTGCAACAAGTTCTTTTTGACAGTGTTTTCACCAGGAATGTGAATATTGCTGAAACTTAGCTATATTCTAATGCTAATTGCTGTAAAATTGAAACAGAACTGTAATCTTGTAGGTAGGTTCCGTGTTTTTATAGCAATAGAACACAATATTCTGTGGGCCTTGCAAAATCAGTCCAAATCCAGTAAAACAGATGGGAGCAAAAATGGCTGCGAGTGAATGAGTTAATTTTACATGTAAATGCCTTGATCAGCAAGAATAGGATTTCTAAATCTAACAATTCCTGATGCATTTGTAGAAGATTGGTTGGAATCTGTGGCTAGTAAGGAACTTAAAAACTCGCTAACTTGCCCATCTTGTGTCAAGTTACGGTTCAAAATAAAACGGGTTCTGCCTTAGATATGGTCCAGTAATCCTTGAAAGTGGAATGAGATGTTTGGCGGAAAGCCTAATCCGCCTCTGCCAAGGTGTTAAATCAGTGTTTGAACAGGTGTAGATGAAAGGGCCACAGGTGAGAGCGAAGGAATGACCACCTTGTGACTCATCCCTGCGCTCTGACTGGTCGCCTCTCTCGCTGGCTCGGCATGCTGATCAAAGTCGCGCGAGCGTCGCCATCGACGACGCTGACAGGCCAGTGTTTTTGTTGTTTCCAGACGATGAAATTAACCGACGCACCTGTGTTTTTTAATTCGTGATGGCTACCGACTCGTCAGCGATCCGTCAACGGCGACCATACAGCTGGCGCGCTTGCGCAAGCTGAGTGCTAATAATCAGGATGAAATGTGTTGAAGGGCTTTAATCGTGTCGGGTAACACTCGGGGCTAATGACAGCGTGTCGTCGTTGCCGTCGTCGTGCTTGCTGGATGACAGGAATTCAACGATGAATATGATAGCTGGTGTCCACGTTTGCTTGAATCGTATCGCACCAATTACTGATAAGTTTGTACCCACTTCACAATATTAACTGCTCTGAAATCAGTTGTCCTAAAAAGATGGCATCATCCATCTTCAACGTGACGAGTGGTTCCCCATCAACACTAAAGGTGTTCTTCATAAAGCGTCGTCACTCCCGAGCTGTCGGTTTGCCGGCGCGTGTTTATTCTGGAAGCCGCCACCTTTCGGATCTCGTTTGACGACTCCTCAGAGATAAGACCGGCGAGTGTTTTTCGAGACGACCCGCGTGCGTGTCTGAACAGACGGCCTCTCGATTGGGTTTCTGTCCATGGGACTGATTGAAACCTCAGACGGCAGAAGATGTTGCGACACGTTGGCTAAAGATGAGCGTCTCTTCCCGCCCCGGCCGACTGAACATGACACTGACGATCTGATGAGAGACGGGGTTAGATGAGAGAGGAGGTCATGTGATCAGGAAGTTGTATTGGATGAGAGAGGGCGGGACCACCTGAACCACTCTTACCTTGTGCCTCATCCCGTCCCTGAGCCCCTAACACAAAAGAACTAGCTGCTTAACCAAGAGCGAGATCGTTTCTGCACTGGGATGCATTCCGTGTAGGACTCACACCCAGGACTGGATCCCCTCGGCTATGTTCGGGCCCGGGCAACTGGTCTCTGCTCTCCTGCCTGCGGTTTTCCATTCACCCGCAGCTCCGTTTTTCCCCGCCTTCCCGGCCCGGCCGATCCTCATCCCGGCGGGGCCCTACATCAGCTACGAATCCCTGGGGAGTTATCTGCGACCGGAGCCATGCAAGGAGGCGCTACTGCTGGCCACGCAGGCCCTTGGCATGGGTCCACTGATGGACGGCGTGGGTGAGTCGAGTTCAACCAAAACCACGTATATGCTGCACAATGCTCTGGTGCAGTGGTTCTCTACCTGGGGACCCTAGTAGCTTGGGGGCCCACAAAATTATTATTTCATACTGTTTAAAAAATTGATATGAGGACTGGTTTGCCTATATATATATATATATATATTTAGCAATTACTTGCTTAGTTTTGGGCCAATTAGTTCTGATATGATTGTTACACCCTTGCATGTATAAAGTTAATGTAGCTAATAACGGGAATAAAGACCCATTTTATTCATGAATGATCAATGTGTTTTTGTTTTTTTATAGTTGGGTTGAAGAAAAGGCAGAATACTACGAGAATAATCTTATACTTCAAGGGAAAAAATGAAATTGACTTTCTTCTCATGTTATACATATGACTTTAATATCCTATTACTATTATGTCTTCATCTTGGGAAAATATGACTTTTTCATAACATTATGATTTTTATCCTGAAAAAATACAAATGAGTTCTTGTAACAATTGACTTCCTTTTCTTATGACATTACCATTTTTTTTTCTGTAAAAAAAATAAAATAAAACTGGATGAATTTATAATAAAATCAAGACACTATGCAAAAAAATGCAACCTTATAATTAGCCCTGACAGATAATCAGTCGATATTAGCTCTTTGGCAAAAGTCATCCAGTTTGTAAGCTAAATACACATTAGCGCTTGCGTACATTCAGTCCATAGAAGTAAAACAAAAATGACCTTCAAACAAACAAACAAACAAAAAACGCCCCCCCCCCAAAAAAAAGGACGTTTTGTTTTTTTTGTTGTTGTTTTTTTTTTACAATTTTCCTATGTTGCCAAAGTTCAACAATTACTATAGGACAGGCTATTCTCCTGTAAAACTGTCCATATCGTTATTGTTTGAACTAAGGGAAAAAAAGATGTCAATCGCCCAATTAATCCGTCATTGGAATTTTATTCTGCCAAATCCATAATCATCAAATCCATACCAGTTAGGTCCTACTTTTGAATTCCTATGGCCTTTAGTGTCACACATGGTAGCTATGTTTACTTTTGTAGGGGTCCCTGCACCCAAAAATATTTGCGAACCCGTGCTCGAGTGAAAGTCAAATTGTGCTCAAGTGTCAGTAAGACGTGAGCTTCAAGTAAATGTTTACAAAAGACCGACTAACAGCTCGTGACGAACAATCAATTATCAAGACGTGCTGAAGCAGGCCTAATGATCGCTATGCTAATTAGCCAGTCTAGAGCCATTAGCTCCTTGTCACCCGTTGGCGATTCAGTTAATTTGCCACTGTGCCTTTTTTTTTTTTTTTTTTTTTTCCCCCAGATGAGCAGAGGCCGGTGAAGCAGCGTCGCGCCCGCGCCAACTACAGCAGCTGGCAGCTAGAGCAGCTGGAGAAGGCCTTCGAGAGCACCCACTACCCCGACGTGTTCATGAGGGAGGCCTTGGCTCTCAGACTGGACCTGATCGAAGCCAGAGTGCAGGTGAGGACGACTTTGGCTTCTTCATGTTCAGTTTTAGGGCTGGACGATTTAAAAAAATGATTAATCGCAATTTGTTTTTTCTCTGAATGTTGCAATTACGATATAATATGTAACAAAAGTGGAGAAAAATTGTGGCAAATGATGGATTTGTACCCATTTTTTTGTTTTGTTTTTTTTGTTCTGTGGCTGATTTATTTGGTTTTGTATTGCCAAGCGACAAAAACAGGATGTACCAATAATTGTGTTTTTATCCAGAATTTCACAAACATTTGTGTTGACATATCGTCAGTTGCTCGTCAAGATGGATGTGTAAGATTACACACCTGCTAACTCACACTAGCCAAGACTAATATGTGGCTGCAGCAGCTGCTGTATGATTCATTTTTGAAAACTATGCTGTTCTTTTTGTTTGTTTAATGTGCTTGGATTGAGAGCTGCTGTATATCTTCAAGACGCTTGTGTCTTTTTTTAAAGGTAAAGGAATACAATGTAAAAACAGAAGGTAAACGTCAGAGCAATTATGATGATATGAGCAATGTTTAATGAGATTTGTGTGCTTTTGTAGACTTTTTGAATAGTTGAACATACCACGGGTCAAATTGACTCAAGGATATTAATTCTGACACTTAAAAAAAAAAAAAAAAAAAAAAAAAAAAAAAAAAAAAAAAAAAAAAAGGAAATTGTATACATTTTCTCCCTTTCAGTCTCAATTTGATTATTATGGTAAACTTTAATAGAGATGATTAGTTATAGATTACAGCTAACAAAACCCGAAATTCTCCATCTCAAGACATTAGCGAAGTAAGAAACAAACAAAATGTTGTTGTTTTTTTAATATAGAAAGTACTGTAAGTAAGAATTAGGATTCTGAAAAACACAAATTAATAGATCTGTACAGATTCACTTCTTGAATTAAACCACTGAAATATATTTTTACTTACTTGCCAACTTTTCTATGACTTTGTATTCCATTTCATTGAGATGCATTTTCATGTTCTGAATGTGACTCGAGGTTTGGTTCCAAAACCGGCGTGCCAAGATGAGGCGTCAGCTGAAGCTTCAGGGCCAGCGTGCTGGACCTCACCACAAAACAGAATGCGGGAACATCCCGGATAAAGCAACCCATCGTTTAAAACATCACATAGACGCTTCCGACAGCGAGCCCTGCCCGCGAGCTCAGGAAGATGACGATGACAACTACCCGTGGACAAAAGCCGCCGGCGCTGCGGCGAGCGGTCGGAGGTCAGAGCAGCTGCGTTCCAGCAGCATAGCCAAGTTGAGGGCCAAAGCCAGAGAGCACGAGGCCGAGATCAAGGGCGCCGTCAACGCGTCGGTGGGCCTCGTGACGTCTCAGACGCAGGAAGTGGATGCTGATTGATCACTTTCCTGCTTCCTGTTTTTCCTATATCACCATTACTAAGATAAACGTCAGCTGTCAAGGTGCAAATGTGAGTGTGTGTGACTTATAGTTTTAGCAATCTTAAGCACTGGTTCACGATTCACTATTATTGTATGTCACTGTCCCAATGTGAACGGTTTGAACGTCATATGCATTTGGACTTGAAATATAACCACAATAAGTTGTCGTGTTAAAGCGATGACGCTTCTAAATGTGATGAAAGCATCTCCACTTGATGCAACAACAATCATTTGTTCTTTAAGTAGTCCAGAATTCAACGTATGAGACAGTTCATAATATTATTCTCACTTGTTAACTTACTTAACAAACATGTACATCCATCATTTGAGAAAGAAACGTCAGAATAAGTCCCAGAACTGATGTCACAACTATTCAGTTTCGCCTTCGCTGCATGCCAGATGATCAACCAGCACGTCAAAAAGCTTCGTTCGGTACTTGAGAAGAGGCCAGTGTTGGTGAACGTCAAAACATGGCTGCTTTAACATGACAACACAGCTGCAGTCAGATGCCGTGAGCATCAGACACTTCCTGGCCAAGAATAACATCACCGTGCTGGAGCATCTCTCTGTATGATTTTTATTTTATTTTTTCCTCCTTCCAAGCTCGAGGTGATCATCAAATGGGCCCGTTTTGAAGAAGTAGATTCCACCAAAATTGCCAGACAACTTAATTTTGGAGCGTCCCAGAAGAATCCTTTCAAGAGTGCATGAATATTTGGGTGCGAAGGCTGGGAAAGTGCAAACGACTCTGAAGGATTACTTCAAAAGGAAAAACGTAGTTTGGGATTGAAAAATCGCTTTTTTGACACCAGTCCTAGTCCTGGAACTTTAATGACACTTTGTGTATGGACATAGGAATTCCTGTTTTGTATGTTGTGAATTACCTATGTACAGTACACCTTATATTCATGAACTAGTGCACTGTAGTAAAACACTGCACCCTACTGGGCAACTTCATAGGCAGAGAGTCCACTACAGTGCAGTCCTCGGTTCAGGATGGCAGCTATGTTCCCACAGAGAATTTGTATGTACACTTACACAACATTAAAGTTTGTTACAGTAAATAGTGTGTGTAAAACACTTCAAGGCCATAAAATGATTAAACAAAAAAATATATATAATGGTGGTGGTAACTGAGCAATGCCTTCTGTCATTTATACCCCAGTGTAGTTTTGACGGTCTTCTTGTATATGTCAGTTTATGTGGACCTTGTCGACAAGCCTTTCCACTTTCCCCTCGTTACACATCATCCAGCTTTATGGGTCAAAAATTGACACACTAAACCAAGTCAGTGAAACAAACATGAATTACAGTATTTGAAAATTTGAGTTAGTCATTTCACAAAGCCACAAGGTGTGATGGATTTTGTTTTATCAACCTCAACATGCTTGCACTTTTTTTTTTAAATCCCGAGATAATTGTGTGTGTGTGTGTGTGTGTTTTTTATAATGCCTGAATCCTAATCCCCAGCGTAATCTTGAGCATACATGATGTAAACATAAAGATAGCTACTTCGCGCATTTCATGTATTGATGGTATTTTTTTGGAACGTAACCCCAGCGGAAAGCGAGGGAAGACTGTATTTTTTTTTTCTTGACTGCATTGTGTTAAATCTGTGAAGAATGAGCAGTTGCGCATCATTTGTGCAGAAACCCCAGCCTCCACTCAAATATTTGAAGACAATTTATTTATGCACTCTTTGTAATTTTATATTTGCCTATATACTTATCATACATTTTTATTTTGGTTCCCGCAGTGAGTTTTGAAAAAATATGTGAGGACTTTTAGTTTTTTTTTCACCATTCGTTCGCGTTGTCTGTGTCAACTTCGATGGTTGCGCACCATTTGGCTCAGCCAGAAAGTCAAGCCAATCGCTCACTCGCCAACAAACAGGACGCGGCTGCTCCACCCCGCCCCCTTCCACCCCCCTTCCACCTCACTTCAACACCTTCCTCCTACTTTGCCCGACGCCCATTAACAGTTGGCGAGCACTTTTGGCAGCATGTCTGCTATCCAGGCTCTAGAGCAGTGGTGCCGGTGTCAGTGTGACGGCTACCGGGATGTGAACATCACCAACATGACCACGTCGTTCCGCAGCGGACTGGCCTTTTGCGCGCTCATCCACAAACACAGACCCGACCTCATGTAAGTACTGGGCACTTTATTAACCACACCTGGCCCACTCCTCCATTCTTGTTATTACCGTCAACCTACTTAACTTGATGTAGCAGTGTGAGAGGACTCGGACTGATTGACACAACATACTTTCCAAGTAATAAAGCACTAAGTAGACTATTGAATTATGTAGTACGAAATAATATAGGCTTACTAAAAGCAACATAAAACAAACAAACAAACGTAGGCTTGTATAAATACATATGTATTTATTAGGGGTGTGAATTGCCTAGTACCTGACGATTCGATTCGTATCACGATTCATAGGTCACGATTCGATTCGATACCAATTAATCCCGATACTAATTTATAAGTCCATTGTGATTTTTTTTTAATTTAAATTTATAAAATACTAATCAGTAAACTTGTACAGTGTAAGATTTGTATGAAAATGTATTATTTATCTGAAACTTAAGTCTTATACAGGTTGTAATCTGTTTCATGTTTGAACAGCATTAAAATAAAATATTAAGGCTTAGTGTTCCATTAATATAACATTTTTCCATGCTTAAGGTGTGAACCCTAAGACGTTTTGGTAAATATTTTTCCATCAAAAATGGATATTTAAAAATCCATTCGGCCGCCTATTGAATCGATTCGAGAATTGCGCGATGTAATATCACGATATATTGCCGAATCGATTTTTTTTAACACCCCTAGTATTTATGCAACCAGCCAGAGTGTACCCCGCCTACTGCCCAAAGCCAGCTGGGATGGGCTCCAGCACCCCCGCGACCCTTGTGAGGATGAAACAGTTAAGAGGATGGATGGGTGGATGCATTCAATGCAGCAATACCACCTTGGCTTAAAAAAAACCCAAACTTTGCTACATGGCCTTTATTGCTACTCTCAGCCGAAGGTTGCTGTCAAACTAAACACAAAATGAAGAGAATTACAAATGAATTTGAAACAATCACATAGCTTCCCCTAGCATACAACGGAAAAAGTACCATAGGCGCATGGGATAACAATTAGCAACTGTAGCAGAAACGGATATCTGAACACCAACAGTGCAGCAATGCTAGCTCATTAGCTTATCAATGGTCACACACAGGATGGGCAGGCTAAATGTCAGGATGGCAAAGTGGTATTAAGGCATTTTACTAGAATGATTATCAACACCAATACCTATACTGGTATTCTATTGATGTATCCCTAGGTAATTATATACATTCTGCCAAAGAGCATATAATTGTGGTCACTGGGCCCTATGCTGGTGCTTAGTTCGTTGCCTCAGGCCAATTCTGATTATGACAATTAAATCAAGTTGTAAAAAGTTGCATGATGGGAGAAAAAAAAAAAAAGGATACTTCTGACTATGTGTGTGTTCAGAGATTACGACTCGCTGCGCATGGAGGACGTGTTTGACAACAACAAGCTGGTAAGACGTCATCTTGTTCGTCCCTTTAAAACTTGACGTGTGATGTCACGCCTTCAACAATGTGCACTGGCTAGATAAGGGCAGCTGGAGGAAACTTCTTTCCTATGAGGGGCCATATTTAAGACTTATTCTACTTTTTACAGTATTTCAATGTTTATTCATTTTAAAAACACACCGTTAATTTGAATAATATGCAAAAAAAGTATGTTGTATCACATGAATGTACTTTTTTTTTTAACTATACTTCTACTGTCTAGTAGTCAAGTATAGTGTTACAGTAGTCTAGTGGTCTAGTAGTCGCAAATTATATTGTGAATTCAGTGACACTGAATTCTAAATACCGTCTCTTTAAAGTGATGTTGTCGAGCAGTTTTTGAATTTGTACATTCACATTTGATCCTTTTAATTATTTCACATATGATGACATACTCAGCAATTATGAAGTATTACAGCAGGGGTGTCAAACATAAGGCCCGGGGGCCGGATCAGGCCCGCAATGGGGTTTAATCCGGCCCGCGAGATGGTTTTGTAAAGTTAAAAAAAAAAAAAAAGACTGTCGGCCCAATTAATCAGCCGGCCACAATCAAAGCTTATAAATTCATAATTACACAAGTAAGTCTCAGTTGAGCAATGCATCTTGTACATGGAATTGCTCTGAATGTCGTTATTTTAAACACAATTTAAAGTTAGTTTGTTTAAAAAATAAAAACATGAATCAAACACAAACATGCTGAATAAGACACATTCAACTACACATATGACAAGGATTAACGTCCTTATAACTTAATTAACGGCACCCGGCACACAATCAGTGAACAATATACAGGTTTATGCAAAAAAAAATTAGGACAATATTTGTACAGATGCGCCCCACAATTTAGGGCTGGCCCACAAATAGCGAAAATCTGCATGTAATTGACGGCAATGTTTTACAAATTATTTTACAATTTTACCGATCCGGCCCAATTGCGAATATATTTTCCTCCATGTGGCCCCTGAGCTAATATGAGTTTGACACCCCTGTATTACAGTATTTATTTTATTTTATTTTTTTGCCAAAATACTCTTACTTAAGCACTTGTTTGGAGATCTCCTTTTAATTGAGCCGTATATTTGAATACAATTTTTATCGACTCGACCCACCTCTGCTCAATACTTCTATGTAGCACACATCTTCCTTGTTTTGCTTTTGACCACTTGACTTCGCTTGTTATGTTAACTTTTGAAGTCCCACGGACGGGAGTCTTCTGTCATATGAGTATTTTTTTCCATTTTTTTTCTGCACCGCTTCCTCCCATGCGAGGACGCCTAACCAGCATGTCACTGTGCGCTTTGTCAATGAATGACGACCTCGCGGAAGTTGGCTTCCTGCTACAAAGCAAAAGCAGCTCTGAGACCATTTACACGACTGCCATCAAGGCTCGTGGTAAAAGAAACATGAGTTTGGTAACAGACTCTCTTGTATATTTCATGACGTGTCACGTTTCCTGCACTGTTGTCAGATAAGAAACAATTTGGACAAAAGCGCCTCTTGTCACATTCAAAGTTTACATTTAAAAGTCATGTCCAAGTTGCTCCCTGTTGTATCCCGATGAATGCACAGGAAGTGAGCTATCTAGGTCTATTTAAAGCCGATTGTATTGTCCGACTGGTGACGCAGGGCTCCCGAGTGTCAGTGTTTTCCTTCTGAAGGCTTTTCAGGTGGCGGAGGAGGAGTTGGGCATTCCGGCTCTGTTGGACGCTGAGGATATGGTGGCCTTAAGGATCCCCGACAGACTCAGCATTCTCACATATGTCTCTCAGTACTACAACTACTTCAAAGCAAGAACACACAGTGAGAAACTTTCATGTCATCCTCATTTTCAGGCTTTTATTCAAAATGCCCTATTTTAGCTGTTTGGCCATTCTTGCTTCCACTGGATAGGCACAATATGTTTTGAAGATTTTTTTTCTTGTACCCTAACTTTTGTCCACACACTGTGATAGCACAACAGACATGGCATCTGTTAAGCTGACGACGTACACATTCATTTAATATATTATATGTGTGGGGAAAAGCGGTATCATTGTTACTTCCGCTTCCAATTGACATCCTTCAAATGTGTCCTGGTGGATGATTGGATTTTTTTTTAGCTGGACATGAAACTGTAGAACCTGGCAGAAACTCTAATACTGTTTTTTGTTGTTGTTGTTGCTTTTTTTCTTTTTATTTATTTATTTTTTCTTTTTCTTTTTTTAAAGCGGTATTAATTGTTGTTATTTATTTTTATTCAAAACTTAATCAAATGTGATATTTGTGAACTTAACTTCGTATATGGTATACTGTATAGTAAACATACAATGTTGGTTCATGAAAGTTTAAATACATTAAATAGCAAAAACAATATTTTTGAATTTTTGAAGTTACATAATCTTTGTCAATTTTTATTTTAAAAATTAGAAATTGATTTCTAAAATATTTTTAATAAAGTCAGTTTTTTTTCTCAACAATTTAGTGTGTTAAATATTGTTACCAATAAAAATGTAGGATCTGTTAGTTAGTTATTCTTTTTATTTTTTGTGAGTTTCAATAAAACAATTAGAACATTTTTTAAATGAGTTTTTTCTAATGAATTTTTTAATTAACAAAATAACATATTTAAAATTATTTAAAATATTTAAAATGTATTTGAAAGTGTATGAATATTGTTATCAATTTAATATTTTTACTAATGAAATTACAATATTTGCTAATTACTATTTAGTATTTATTATGTAGTATTTAAACAATTTAAAATGTATTTTTTTAAAACAATGAAAAATATTTATATATTTTCACATGACAGTAGTTACTTCTAAAATTATTATTGATTAAAATATTCACTAAAATTCCAATGTCAATTAATCTTTGTATTTGTAAATATTTTATTGTAAATACTGTATTGTCACTGATGGATGGACTTCATCTTACCTACAATCCTGAAGACGATAAGTGGTGTAGAAATAAGATGGAAGGAATTATTGTATTCAAATTTCTGACAAAAAAAAAACCCAGGATCCATCAAAAATGGTGAAGTGCATAACATTTGTCTTCCTCTTCGGTAGAAGTGAAACGTCCTGTGCCGGGTTCCAAGGAGGCCTCGTCAGAGAAGAAAAATCTCCCGGGGGCCGCCAAAGCCTTGCCAACCAAGACCACCATCAAGAATCAGGCTCCTTCCCCTGTTGCCGGCCGGACGTCTCCCAAGCTGGCAAAAGCTGCCGCTCAGGTGGGGTCACTTCATTGGTCACGCCTGCACATCTCCTCCAATGAGATCCCATCGTCAAGCTTTGTCTTTCAGGAGCCGACCACCAACAAAAGTGCAACACTCAACAGCAAATGTGTGGCTTGCAAGACTCACGTTCATCTGGTCCAACGACACCTTGTGGACGGCAAACTCTTTCACAGAAGCTGTTTCGTGTAAGGAGTCCCTAGACCCAAAATGTTTGAGGAACCCCCTTCCCTAACAGATGTTCTGATAGTATTTACATGATGCTATTCCAGATGCTGTGAGTGTTCGGGCACGCTCGCCGTGGGAGGCTACAAACCCGGGAAGAATCCTGACACTTTTGTTTGCCACGCGCACCCCGAGAAGACATCCAAACCTTCGGCCGAGGCTCGTTTCAAGTCCGCATCCGGGTTGTTAGAACGCTCCGTCGCCATCCAGCCTGCACCTTCTTCCAAGCCCGTCCGTCCGGTGCCCCCGACTCAGTGCTGGACCACCTCGGCGCAGAAGACTCAAGCGGCCCGGCGGAACTTTTTCCAAGCAGTGCCGCCTCCTCCGGCGTTCCCGCAATGGCCGCACATCGATGCGGGCAGAGCAGGAAAGAAAGTGGCCCAGCAAAATTGCAACAATAACAACAAACGTCTGTTTACAGTTCGCTCGGCAGAGAAACGGTAACAGTTGAATTCTTATCCTATTTGTCCCCTTTCTAATTTTTTTTTTCAAGTTATTAAGACTTATGATTTATGGATTTCACTCTGCAGCTTTGGAGAAGAATCCAGTCCAGCTGAGAATTCCACTCTGCCAAAAGTCAAACAAAATAAAAGTCCAGCGATGAATTTTCACACCAGCAGCGAAGAATCTGCACGCCATGAGGAGATCAAATGTAGCAACACAAGGTCGCCAACTGCCACAGGCAAGCAAATTCATCAACTATTTATTTTAGTCATGCACCCAACACCCTCCACCCTGACCCCTTGTTTGCCCCTCATTCATACAAAACAAAGCCCGTTGTCACGTGGGACAATGTTTATTTGAGTCACTCACTAGTAAGCATTCTCAAAAACAAAATGCACGACAAAATATTCTACTTTCTCAAATAGTGAGCTCTGATTTAATGGATACCGGGCTTCAATTAAGAAAATGGATGGATTGATGTACCACCATGTGCTGCAGTGGATGTGGCATCTGTAAAGCTGAAGTTGTTTATTTTAATGCGATATATAATTTTGGGTAGGTAATTATGGAGGACTTAAAGTGCCAAAATTAAGTGCATGAATACACCATTGAATAATTAAATAAATGTCATGAAATACTTAAATGTTTCATTCATTCATTAAATAAATATGTAATTAAATAAATCAATGTGTTATTAAATGTGCCATTACTTAATTAATGGTACATTTAATTACTACATGACACATTTATTTAATTATTTAATAGTTATTCATTTATTTACTTTTGGCACTTTTTCTCCTCCACAGCTAATAAAAAAACATGTATTTTTTTTTAACAGTGCAATATAAAATTGTATATATTTTTAACTCAATTTAAAGCATATTTGTGTGATTTATCTACAGTAATACATAATGTAAATGTCATGACTCGAGTCATGCAGGAGTAATATTTGGGTCTTGTCTCATGTCAGGGGTCACGCCTGGGTTAAGTTTGAGTAGAGTTCACGACCCGTTACGTGTCCGTTTTGGGTATTGATGTAACTCCATCCAGTTTCAACTAGTTTGGCTATATTATGTCTGGACTTTGTGATGTCAGTGCGATGTGATGTTTATTGATTTCCGGAACTATCTGTAATTACTGGGTTAGCAGCCAATCAGAGAATTCCATGTCAGTACTAGTACTCACATGTCCTCCATAACCAATGAGATTGATTGACTGTCCATTTAAGGGTCTGAGACTTGTGTGTGTTTTGCTGGATTATTGTCCACCTGTCCTGTGTCCTGTGAACTGCATCTCTGAGTTTCTGCCTCTCGATGTGAATAAATAGTTAAAATAGTTATTTGTGTCTGCGCCTTGGGATCCAACCTTCAGCACACAACAGTGTGCTTTATTCAAGGTGGAATCATATATTTTAAAATGCAGAAATCATTGTATTGATATATTTGTAGAAAAAAATATTAGTGTCACAGTAGTACGATGTTAAACAGTTGTCATAAAATATTGTGATAATTTTATAATTTATAAATAATTTTTCCAAAAGCCCAAATAAAGGCATCCCCTCAGCCAATATTCTATTTTGCCGACAGATCCTTCAAAGTCTAAACCTGCGGAAACCATAGCAGAGGCGCCAAGGTAAAGCCTATCAGTATCACTAACTGGCTTATTAGAGCCGTCAGTCTTGATCTTGTCTAATCTCATTCGCATCTCTAAACTACACCACCGTTTTCCCCCAAGCTTATCGTCTCAACAGCAAGTCTTCTCATTCCAATCCTCCACTAATGACTCCGGTGTGACTTTCATCTCCACTGTTGCTTCTCAGCACTTTCAAATTAGAAGACAAGTACTCTCTCTCCTCTGGTAACGTCCCACCATGTATTTCTTTGTATTGTGCAGGAGAGGCGTAGAATGTGCGGGAAAAGAACATCAGAAGGACTTCACGTCTACAGGTTTCTCCAGCGTCTCCACCAGTACCGCAAAGACGCCTCCCCTGACTCCAGTGGCTGTACCGCCTCCTCATCCTGTCACTTTTTCAGCAGCTGGCTGGCATCTGGGTGAGTTGATTCTATGGCTGAAATTAAATAAAAAAAAAAAAACAACCACCAGTGCACGTTAAATCACACTCACTTAGTAACATGATAAGCACATTAATACACTGGTTTTGTGGCCCACTACTGGCGCCCACTGACTCAACCGCATACAAACTAACGGTTAGCCAGTTTATAGCGATTCATGAACCTGAGCTAACAACAGCCAACTGCACTTTGAGTTGCTGATGCTTACGTCACTCACCAGGCCAAGCCCCACCTTAGAAGCCACACACACACACACTGGAAGTCACAGGTAATACAGGGAGCACTCGAGTATACGGATGAGTTCCATTCCGACGCTGCATAACCCGAATTTCGACTTATGTCAGATTTTACCTTTAAAGTTGATATTTACATTAAAATACATTGTACAGTAATTTAAAAAAAACACACTTGCGCCACCCGGAAGATGCCGGAACCAGTATTTCTTGTTTCCGCACAGACATTCATTGCTGACGGATGGCAAAGCGGAGCTAATGGAAACTTAAACGTGGAAATGTAACGCACCTTATGGTGAGCCGACCTGCTCGATGTGAAAAATGAATAGTGTTCTTGTTCAGACTTGGAAATAAAGTGAACTCCGCTATCCGCAAGTAACCAACGGCCATACAATAAGTTTTGTAATTACCTATAGATGTCACAAGATGGCTGCAAAGCTCCCTTTTCTCAGACAATGTAATGGTGTGACTCAGAGATGTGCTGCCTGTGACCTCCCCCTTTCCCTCATAAATAAAATAAAATAAAATAAATGCATATTAAAAAATAACCTGCAGATTCACGTGTTTGCAGATTTTTTTTCAGTATTTAAAAAAAATAATATGTAAAACTATGTAAAAACCTGCTTGTTTGTTTGTTCATATTTTATTTTATTGTGTTTATTGATTTATTTTTTATTCAAATTCATGAATGCCCAACGTAAATATGCCCAGTCCCTGAACAGATTGGCGCGTCAACACTGTGACAAGGAATATGGTCTGAAAAAAATAATTGAAAATGAAGCTCTAAATAAATAACTAAATAAATAAAGTGTGTATATGTGTGTGTATATATATATATATATATATATATATATATATATATATATATATATATATAAAACTTTCCTAGCCTCAGACGTAATTCACTACTGATTTATAGAAATATTGTGAGGATAAACGAATCTGCTAATAGATGGATGGATGGGTTTGAGACATTGCATCCATGATAAGTTAGCAATAAAGCACTTTTCACAGGCCACATCAAATGCCAATTAATCTTTTAATTGACACAAAATTATGAAATCAAATTTCCCACTGTGGTAATAAGACCTAATTTAAGCAAGAAAATACCACAAGGAGCAACAATAAAATAACCAAACTTTGTTTGGCTGATGCCTCAGAAGATGAATTGTATGCTGAATGTGATCTTCAAAGTTGAGGCTGATTTCATCTCCTGAGAAGGTCAAACTTCCAAAACGTTTAAAGGGTTCAAATCTCGGATTTTGGAACTGACTTCCCATTGATATTTGAACAGTTCCTGGAAATTTAAGGTTCATATCTTTTTCCTAAGGTACTGGTTGCTATGGACATTTGAAAGATGCAAGGACCAAAATCTTTTTCTCAAAACTAGGAAATTCTACCTTCTAACATTAACACTGCTCTAACTTTGTCAATTTTTGAGCTACATCCATGTATTATATATCATTTTAAAGGGAATTAAGTGCAGAATTCAATTATATACATTTTTATATCTCAATTTAGATTTTTTTTTTGCACATGTGGACCCTTTTGCCAGAGCGGTCATATGAATATTATTATTATTATTATTTTTGTTTGAAGATGACATAATTTTCCTTTATTTGTTTGTGTTGAAAATCCTGTGAAAATTGAAGTGAGTGCAGACCAATAAGACATGAAAGCTTGCTGTCCTTATTCCAGCCGATCCTCCCAAGAGGCGCTCGCCTGTCAAATCCCCCGCAAGATGGCCAGCTGTGGAGTCTATTAGCTTGCCGACTTCCAAGGGAGACGTCCCATCAGGTACGCTGTCACCTCAACGCACACATTCTTGAACGGCCATCGTTGTTGATGAAATATGGCTTTTGACAGAAAATACATCAGGTAGAGTCAGATGTGACAAAAGCTGCCATCTAATCCTATTTCATCTACCTCTTAGGCGCTAAAAAAGGAAAGTATTTGTCACCCACCAACGCCTCCAGCGCTGAAACGAGGTCACCCTCCGTAAGTTCCCTCCATTAAGTCTCTTAAGAGATTAATTAACAGCGTGACATGTACGCTGCCCAAAAAATGGACATTTTTCATTGAACTTATCAAGTCAGACTTTTTTGAAATTATGAAATGGCTTGAATGGGCCTCTTTAAAGCGCTTTGTTTTATATCAGCGCGTGTCTTATCACATCCCGGCGTAGCGGATAGAGCACGAGCTGAACGACATCGAGATGAACCTGGCGCTGCTGGAGAGGGAAGGTGTCGAGCTGGAGAGGAACCTTCGCCGCTGTGAGGAAGGTACGCCCTCGTCTTCCTCCCTCCCACTTACCCCTGTTTGGATAGCGACGCTCCTAAAAGCGATGCATGTCATGGATAAGAATAGGAATGACCTTTTAGCATTTATAATATGAGTTTGGTACTTATCATTGCTGTTTATTGAAGGCAGCATTGGGTGTTTAAAAACAAACAAACAAAAAAAAACATTTGAAGACCTTTTCATCAAAACCTGGCAATAGCCAGATGGATAATTGTGATTCACTCAATCGCAGCATGTCATGAAAACTGCGCAACACGTACGTGGACTTTGTGGATTAGCCTTTACAGCTCTACACCTCATATCTGAAAGTTGTGTCACAAAGAGACACATCCTCAACACTTGGCAAACACAATGTGCCATATTTTTTTTCTTTTGCAATGCTGCTCGTATAAATGAGAAAACACAAACTGTCATCTGTGTTGTTTATGAGTCATGTGTTTCTCTTTTTGTCAATGTCTCGTCATAGTTAACCTCGTCCACCTGTGCTTTTTATCCTGTTCCCTTGTGTTGACCAATCAGCTCCCCAAGCCTCTTGTGTCTTCCCCAGGTGTCTCTTGTTGTGTCGTTACCATGTGTATTTAGTTCCCCCTAGCTTCAGTTCTTATTGAGTCATTGCTGCTGCTGTCGTTGTCACTCCCATGTTGGCTGTTGCTTCTCCTGTCCCCCCTTCCCATGTCTTGTTGCCCTTGTGATTCTGTTGCTGTAGTTTGATTTCTGGCCCTTGTTAATTTAGTTATTTTTACCAAGTACCTTGTTTACCTTTTTTCTTAACTAAATCCCTTTTTACCTGCATCCCTGCCTTGTTTTTGTTGCTCCCTGCGTTTGGGTCCTGCCTCCGACATGCCCCCACCACCTGACACAAACACTTTAATATTTGAATGCCTGCACCTGCACCCTTCACATTATAATACAGTAAACATTTTTTTTACTAAGGTGGACAAACTCGGTCTTCGAGGGGCCAGAGTCCTGCGCAATTTTGGAGGTTTCCCTCTTCCAAAACAAGCTGATTCCAATCAACATGATCATTATCAGGCTTCTGGAGCGCTTGCTGATGAGCTGATTATATATCAGCTGTGTTAGGGAAGGGAAACATCCAAAACCTGCAGGACTCCGGCCCTCAAGGACCAAGTCTGCCCACCCCTGAACTAGACTCTTACTACTCCACATAAAATGTAACAGTAAAAATAAAAAAAATCAGTGAGTTGATGTGTGATCGTCATGTGAATGCACACATTAAATGGAGTACGTATATGTGTGAGAGGGAGGTTTACCCGGCATGTCTGATGCCGATTGAGGTGAGTGGTGCAGACTGTCATGTCTGGGGTCAGGCCAGGGTTGAGTTCATGACCTGTTAAGTTGGGTTCACGACTGTGAGGTCAAGTCTCTGTTTTGTACTGATATAACAAGTGTCTGTGTTGAACTGATGTAACCATCATATAACCATCTAGTTTCAACTTGTTTTAGGCTTTGTGATGTCGATCTTTAATCCTTTAGGCGATGTCTGGACCTTTGTGATGTCGTTCTTTAATCTTTTACTTGCTACAACCAATCAGATCGATTCACTGTCTGTAGGTGCAGTCTGAGAATTGTATGTTTTGCCGGATTATTGCTCTCTGTCCCTCTGTGCAACTCTTTGTTTGTCGTCTAGTCAAGTTTGTTCTACGCCTCTCGATAGTTAAAACCTTATTTGTGTCTGCGCCTTGGGATCCAACCTACAGCACATGACACAGACGGTCTTCAGGGATGCTTCCTGATCATGTCGCCAGTCGTTGGCCTGACTGCATTGCTCAAGGTCAACAATGGATACATGATATGGGAAAAAATGAGTGTATAATACCTGTAGATTGTTCAAAGTCGAACATATTGCTCTAACAGTAGCGGCAAAACAAATCTCAATGTTTTTATTAAGTAATATTAAGCCTACAATCGTGCAGAGGGTTGTGTAGCAACACGTTGTTTTGGTGCTTTCCAGAGGGCAAGGGCGACCTGCTGATGGACCCACTGATGGTCGACTGGTTCAATCTCATTCGAAAGAAGCAAATGTTCATCAGGAAGGAGTCTGAACTTGTTTACACGTGAGTAGCTATCGCTTGGTCAGTTTTTATTTTTCCAATTTTTTGTTTTGCGTTGTGATTTGTGTGTGGGGGTGTAATTGTTGCGTGTGTATATATATATATATATATATATATATATATATATATATATATATATATTTAGGGGCCAAAAAACAATTTTCTCGATGAAGTTTTGCATTTTCTGACATAGGTTATTTGTGACATTTCAGAGCGAGGACTCAGGAGTTGGAGCGGCAGCAGCCACGTGTCGAGCAGGAGCTCCGCATGCTGCTGGACAAGCCGGGTAAGAGTTGAGGTCAGCTCCAACGTTTCCGCTTTTGGAGCTGACTTTCCCATTGGGTGCAATAGATGGCATCAAGTCTGCTGAGGAGCGAACGCGCGAGAAAATGCTGATGCGCAATCTGATGGAGATCGTGGATGGCAGGAACGCCATCGTGGAGGTCCTGGATGACGACCGCCTGAGGTGAGCGGAATTAATGTTCATATTATGAAGGAACAACAAATCTATTATTTTCAAATAGCTTTTTATACATCTATAAAATACTTCCTTACACTTTAGGGATTGAGCAACTTGAGATTTTTTTGCAGTCAATGCTAAATTAGCTTGGCATCATCAATCATGTCATTAACTGAAAAAAAAGGGGGGGTGGGGGGGGGACCAGTACCCTCTGCTCAAGCTCTAATGCAGGTTTTTTTTTTTTTTTTTTTTTTTTTTTTACTAATTTTCAGGGAATTAGCAGAGGATGAGCAGCTGAATGCGATGATGACAAATTTGGGTAAGGACAGTGTATAGTTATCTTGAAGACAATTCTTAGTTTTTATTTTTTGTCTGATGGACAATTTTTAGTTATTTTGTTTGTGTTTTTTGTTTCCTTTTGTTATCATTAGGATTAAAGAAAGTCAAACCTAAAAGGAAATCCTCCATCTCAAAAGTGTTTGGTCGAAGAAGTAAGCGGCGAGTGGAATAATATTCCAATTACTTGCTCCAACTTTGAGACATTTTGAGGTAATCATGTGCATGAAGTGGGGTACCCACACCGATTTCAACATCTTAATAAAACTCGGCATCCGTGAGTTTGGTTAAGGTATGTGATCGTTAAATACGTTCTAAAGAGGAACTAACTCCCTCCAAAAATTCCTCAATCCCTCAATTTTTACAACAATATGTTGTATATCCCCTCCCCAGGGTGCAGCCATGTTGGACAATATCACCCTCTGCTGTTGATCGGAATTAACGTCACAACAGCACTTGTGCTCGTGGGTGTCATGTGACCAAACCCAGAAGATGTATATGCTGCCATAATAACAATGGGGTGATGACACAAAACCATCATGTCTTCAACCCATAGTTATGCTTGTGATCACATATAGTTGTGCTAGTTATTTCAGGTAGTTATGGTAGCAATTTTTCAATATTATTCACTTTAAAACACACTATTAATTTCAAAAATATGCAAAATGAATTAACATAACGTACATTTTTTTTTTTATAATAATCTAGTAATCACTGATTATATTACAAAGAATGTACCGCACCTTACCGGAGGTTGGCATGTTTTGCCGCCATTTTCTGCTACGGCTACACGAAGGTTGCAAACTTAAAATGTAGTAAAAGGTGGTAGGCTTGCGAAGTGTGGTCACATTGAGGCACCGTAGTGCAAATGCACGTGTTTCGAACCTAGGTCATTGCATTCTATTAGTTCACCACTAGATGGCACTAATTTTTAAACACACTCTCTTAACACACTGCACAAGACAGGTTAGTTAGTTGCTGAGGATAATTATTCAGACATTCCATAATCGGGCCTTTTCTGGCTTTGATTGTAAAATTCTAAAAATAGCCCTGATCATCGGCATGTATGTATGCCACTTTGGCAGGATTGCTGCCAGAATGCAGCATGAACAATTTTGTAAAATGTTTGTCCTTGGCTGAAGTCTGGTCTCCATTAGTGTTCTTGTTTGTATTCTTTTTGACGGCAATGTAAAAGACATCCAAGTTTGTAATTTTGTTGTGTTTATTATTCAGTATTACTTGCACATCACGTTTCCAACTGTCACACGCATACTTACACACCTACCTACCTACCATCCTGTATTTATTCCTTACATTTTAATTTTTAATAATAACTGTGTGCTACTTTAATTAGTCATTAATCCTTTAAAAAATGCATCCAATCAGGTGGCGTGAGGTCAAAAGTAGGTCGTCAGCTGTTGAAATAATTTCAGCTACATTATGTGCATATTAGACACACGTGTAATCCTTCCACAGTCTCCCAGCCAAATTGAAATTATTTCATTAATAATTCCAATAATGGATTTTAACAAATTTCCTGTAACGACATTAGCAGGAGAAGAAGACAGAGGGCTAGAGGAGGACGCGGAGATCTTGTTAATTAAGCCACACGTGTTGAGCAGCCTCCATTTTGTACTGTAGGTGGCAGCCTGGCTATGCTCTATCGCACGCTCTCGTTCAAGCACACACAGGCGCCACATGCAAAATCCAATTTGCCACACTTGCAGACAGTTAATTTCTTTGCTAATTTTATAAATGCTGTAAAAAAGAAAGAAAGTTTGAGCCGTGCCGACGCTGTTACGCTACGTGAAAGAGGATTAGCCCTGGCGCTAGCTTATGGCGATCAAGGCTTATAAACTATAGTGCAGCCTTATCACACGTCTGACGTGCTTTAATTAAACATTACTCTTTACTAATATCTGCACGGCGATTGTGCCGCACCTGAATATGCGGCCTGCTCCCGTTTAGCATTTTAGCTTGGAAAGGTAGGCGCGCTGTAGCAACTTTCAACTCTGGCGTCCAATAAATCCTTTGAAGATTAGCGCGTGTGTGCGTGTGCATGAGGTGGAATTATTGTGCGAAAGCTGAAAAGTATTCACACGTAACGCACATGCATGGGAAGAAGTTATTCTGCTCCCAGTTTGTATTATTCCGCCCACTTTTGCCGCGATTTCACTGCTCCCCCATTTCTCAGCCTATCTAAACCCTTCAAAATTTATTCCATTCACTTTTTTTTTTATATATATATTTATTTATTTTTTGCAACAAGCGACTGCATTAAGTAAACAAGGGTAAAATGTAGATGAACTGCAACAGATATGACACACGGCTCACTTTGAGATGCATGAAATGGTGATCACAAAGTCGGAACTGAGTTCTGAGTTGATGTTTGGTGTGTAAAAAGAAAAAAAAAGAAAAAGGAAGAGGAGTAAGAAGTGGCACGCGTGTGATGCGTCTGACAGTCGAGACTTGAATGTGTGATATTAGAGTTAATTAAAGCTTTGCGCCCCGTCTCCTGCAAATGCTTGCACTGGTGCAATTAAGAATCAAAGGCGAGGGCTTAGTGTCAGGGGGAGGGTGGAGTGGGTGCGGAATACATGGTTGGAAACAGGAAGGGGACCCGATTCGCCCAGCTAGCGCCGAGCGACAAGCATTAACAACAGCCTCAAATTAGAGGGACATTAATATTCATAAGTAAAACAATTTGTGTGTGCGTGCGTGTGATGAAATGGAATCCTCTGAGGTGAGCCCTTGTGTCCAGGCTGCTCATTAGAATTTGCCATTAGTCGTCAAGTGCTTCATCTGTATGAAAAAAAGTCTCTTTTCAGCTGAATTTGTAATCTTGTTGGGGGGAACTTTGCCATGGAAATACACTCACCCGGACGCAACAATAAGTACACCCACGCTAACTGCATCCAGAAATGATGCTTTCACATGCATAGTAAAGCTATTTGGAATTCATTTACTAACTGGGGTTGATGTACAAGTGCACTGTGCCACACTGAAAGGTGATTCGATAATTTTGGTTCACTTGTGTACGCCACAAATTAAACATAGTTTTTATTTTTTTATTTTTATTTTTTTTAATTAAACATAGTTAAGACCCAATGGTTCAGATTTTCAAATGAGGGCAAGGCAAGACTGCTTTATTTATATAGCACATTTCATACACAGGCTAAGTAATGTACTTTGCAGAACTAAAATTATACGCATTTAAAAAGCAAAGCCATTTAAAAACAAAATACAGAAATATATGATAGCTCACGAAAATTACGGTAATGAAAGAACACACAGTGCTATAAAAATAAATAAATTTAATGTTAAAAATTATTTAAAAGACTTCAATCATAAACATTGGGTGGGTTTAATGTAGGTAAATTTGTTAAACTTGCTATTTTGCCCAAAATGGTTCAAATTTTCCCTTAAGGTGATTTTTTTTTTTTGGGCAAAATACTGCATGAAGTCATAATTTATTATTATCATTTTTAATTATAATAATAATAATAATAATAATAATAATAATAGAATAATTATTATTGTTGTTTTTATTCTTATGTTTTATTATACTATTAATTAATATTATAATTGTTTTATTATTATTATTATTATTATTATTATTATTTTGAATTGGTCCACATCATTCTGTTGATGCTCTACATTTACATTTGATCAAATAATGTATTTAATAGGGAAAAAGGCTGCTTTATGTTGAAATCGAAATGAACAATTGTGAACATTTTTTTTAAACAAATGTGACACAACCTAATACTCTTTTGTCACTTTATAAAGAAAGTGACAAAAGAGTATTAGGTTGTGTCACAGACATTTGTTTGAACTCTGCATGTGAAGCTAAAAAGGCTTTAACTGAAATATTAGAAACAGCTTTTGGTGATGCATTAAGAGTAAGACATTAATTCGGTGGTTATTGATTGGCTAACATTCATTCAAATGCATTGATTCAGTTTCTATTCATTTATCTCATTAAGCTTATTGTAAATAAACTAAAAAATGTGAGCCAAATAAATCATTTAACATGTACTGTATTTATTTGAAGTAATTCATTATGCTTTGTTTATTAAAATTAGCTATTTAACATATTTTACATACACAATTTTAGAGTATGTTTGATTGACTTGGCCCATCTTTCTGTTAAAAAAAAAAGTGCCCATCCCTGCCTTAGATGGTACCTAATGTTAGACCCACAGCACACACAAGCCCAGTTGCATCATCTTTAGCTCCGCCCCTCCAGGCGAATGGCTGCCACTGGCCTGTAATTACGATCCTCCAGGTAATTTGATCAGGCTCATTAGCTCTGATGAGTAAACGAGAAGGGCGCCTCTAATTTATCGGGCCCGTCCGCGCCGGAGACGATGCTTCTCATCAGCGCCGTCATAATATTTGAATAGCGAGCTTAGTGCCTTAGATCTACGCTGACAGATCGGCTCCGCTGCTTCTCACTTCGATCTTTTTTTCTTGTCTCTCTCTTGCGGCCTCACATGCTTTAAAAAGCTGGTTTGTTTACATTCTGTCACCCGAAATGAGATTCTCACACCTTCTGCAAACAAAAAAATTGCATTGTTTTGTTACCTATTGACTGGCAAAGATCCATTTTCTGTGTCGCGCAGCACTAGCGGTGAAAGCGGAGTGCGTCAAAATTTGCATTGAGGGGAAATTATGCACGGCGGGCGAGTGGGAAATGAAATATCTAAAGTGCATGACTGGTAGACTTGACAAGTGCAGCTTTCATCCATCTCAAATGAATAATTTTCACTTGCCTTAAACATCCTTAATCCAAGCATGTTATCAGCAGGCGCGCAGGATTCTGACAGACTTTTTTTTTTCCACAGCGGAACGGCGCCGCAACTTTCGACTCAACGCCGTAGATTCACGCGAGCCGCACTCGTGGTCTGAGCCACTCACTTTTTATCCTCTCCCGCTGCGTGCCGGGATCAGTGAAATTCCCTCGCAACACAATATGCGCATGTATGCCAGGCGCAAATAGATAGCGCCGCGTCTTCCTCACTGGTCACGTTTTACCCGTGATTCACCCTGGCAGCTTTTTCACAGGGATGTGCTGTTAGACCTCTTTTTCGCCCCTGTAAGCCTTTGTCCTCTATTTCAGCGTCCATCTATGCTAATACGCTACGCTAATGTGCTCACTGGCTGTAACGTCAAGCAACGGCATAGTGTGGCTAGGCTAGTCCAATTTAAAGCCGTTTTTACCCTTTAGGGCCACCATACATCTTGTGTTAACTCATTCACTGCTAGCTAAATCAGAGCTCTCTGCATTGCCAAATGAACGAAGTGAGCCAAGTAATCTTCTGGTTCATAGTCCCACTATTTTGCGAATTTATTATGTTTTTGTTTGTTTTGTTTTTTGTAGTTTGTCACTCTTTGGCCTCCTTCTTGTTCCTTTGTGTGTAGTTCCACTTCCGATCACTAGATAATGCACTATTTTGTTCGATACTGTATATTTGAAAGAAGAAAAGTGTAAACAGGAAGTATTTCAAGCTTGTTGAATGATAGATCCTCTTCAATCCTGCTTTTTATGCCTACGGTTGTTTTTAGTCATTTGTTCTTTCTTCTGGTGTTGGTTACACCACAGTTAAACCTAAACCAGACATCTTTCACTATTTATTGTTTGAAGAATCTGTCACTATTTTTGCTCATATCAAAAACGTGTGGTTTAAAACAAAGGGTGTGATTTTCCAAGTTGTGTATCTGATCTAGATGGAAATATTTATCAATAACAGATGAAAATGTCTTATTCTGATGTCAAACCCAAATGTTTTTAGGCTACAGCAAAATAAGGGAGTTTGAGTTTTGGAGGAGTGTGTATGTGTCTCTTTCTGTTTTATTTTTTTTTTCCATCATTGTTGCAAGCTTCTCCCACCTCATTCCCATTCACCCACCATATCGCGTTAAGCAAATACTCCCGACAATAAACAATTAAATGCGTAATTTATATTTACGAGGCTAATCCGTGTGATAGCTGCTAATGCGCGGGGTTACCTGGCTATTTTTTCAATATCCACTTTCACACAAGCCAGCCGATAAGAATATTAACCTCATCGGTTTCAGGTAACTTTCAACGCTTGAACATCTTGTCTTAAAGACCCGGGCACGCAAGCGGGAGTCTCAGCCTTGGCATTTAGTGACATTTTAAGCCTTTTAACAGAATCCAGACGGGGATTTGCCGTTTCCACCAAAGGAAAATAATTTATATCCTCCATTTCGCAGAAACTGTGGGTAGAGGGATTAAATGCAGCACAGAGATTTGTATGTGGTGCAAGTAAAACAATGTTGTGACTCAGTTAATACATTTGCTCTCATCCACTTTCATGTTTTTTTTTTCCTTTTTTTTTTTAAATGGGAGTCGTTACTCATCGGTCTGAGGCTGGCTTTGGATTCTGTGAGTCTGAAGTGTGCGGGTCACACTCGTGACAGCACCAATTACTTGCATCACCTCCCAATCAATCTTCCTTAAAGCTACAATATGTAGTAATTTTAGCTCCAAATAACAGCTCCGGAATCACTTGGATGGTACGCTGGCTTCTAATAAGAAGTAGAGCTTGTCTGTTGTTGCCATGGTAACCAAGAACTTATTGTAATTGCCTACCTATTATAGCTGTCTATAATAGTAACGGGCCAGCCAGAATACTTCACGTTTTTCTAGCAATTAGATCCATTTGAGATTGTCAAATAATTATACAGATGGGTCACCAATGTGGTGTTGTGGCATCATCGGTGATAGGGCATTGTGATTTTCTAGGAATTGGGATCAAAATGTAAACACTGGCAGAGATTTATAGAAATAAAGTGTTGCATATTGCTATTTACATTTCCTAATTATTTTTGACAAATTTTTAACATGAGAAGTGTCTTCACATAAATGAATGTCATTTATTAATATTAATAACTAGTGCTGTCACTAAGTAAGCTTTTCATAATTGTGGGAATGCTGAAGCAATTTATTCTCCACACTTCTTTGCCGCTTAACAACTCCCACATAATACTTCCAATTTATATTGTTCAAATATCAACTAGCTTCAAAAATATACCTCCCAGGGTATATATCGGCTGATTCCACATTACTTTGCTGATTACACATTACTTTGCATTGTAGTCCATGGAGTTTGGGCACAACGGAACGAAAGTGCGTGGGGCCGTGGGGTGGCACGGAGGACGTGTTTGGCGCGCTGGGACGCGGTGCGCAGCAGCGAAAATCCACACATTTGCGACGAAAATCCGCACATATCTCATATTTTCCAAAGTTGAAAAAAGTTGAACTTTTTTCACTTTTCACCTCGCGGCAGCCAATCGGCTTCGAGTACGGGCTACCGTCACACACAGCGTCCTCTCTTGTCACCCCGAGCGCAACAACACGACCAGCTGGGACAGAATGGTGAGCAAACAATTAGCATTCAAGTGCTGGTAAGTCTGTTTACTTGCTAATGAACTGTACTAAGGAAGCAGCAATGTTTACCATACAAGTTATTTTTAGCACAAATGCCGGCCGCCAGATAGAAAATAGTGCCATGGCTGTTTAGTCCCAGGATATAAGTGGAAGTAGTTGGCGGTGCTCACTTTTTGTTGACTCACTAAAGTGCTCCACTTCCTTGTTCACCAAGGGACACGCCTCCTCCGCGCATGAAAGCGCGAATGAGTGGCAATCATTCCAAAAAACTCCTGAAACGCTCACGAAGGAAGCATTCCAGTTCGCATAATGTGCTGGGAGGCAAAATGCGAAAAAAGTTCAATTTTTTGAACTTCGGCAAATGTGCGGATTTTCGCTCCTGCGCACCGCGTCTCAGCGCACCAAACGCGTGCTCCGCGCCGCCCCACGCACTTTCGTTCCGTTGCGCGCGAACTTCATTGACTACAATGCAAATGCGCCGCCGAAACGCCTTCCCCCGCTTTTGGTGAGAACGCAGCATTCGTATCACTTTCCACGCCCACTTCCATACATATAACTTAACATCATTGTGTTTGATACTGCTTGGTGGCACAGTTGCTAAAGTGCATTGTCCAGTAACCAGGAAGTTATAATTTCATAATTTATCTCAATTTACTTCATAAGCATTCCACATGCATTCAAATCTTAGCATTCAGCTTTCAACATTCCTTCCCACGCAATTTCTCCAGAAATTGCACTTATTCTAGTCGATTGAATATTCCATTGATTACTCGGATTATCATTCCCTTCCCCCACTTCATTTTGAAGCACATTTTTTGTGTCGACCAATTTTGGTGGTAGCCAATTCTATCTTTTCCAGCCCTAATAATATAAAATACTAACATGATTGATTGTAATTTGAACAAATGTGTTAATTCAGAAGTGTGTGTCAAACTGGTTGGCCTGCGCACTAATCAGTAGCCAAGAAGTAGCTCCCAGCTTCAAAAAGGTTGGTGACCCAGGTTATACAGGATTTAAAAATAAAACGGCTCAAATACTTCATTTGTAGGACATGCAAAATACGATGTAACAATATGCCAAAAATCAGGGTTTGGAACGTACCCCGGTTTTAAATTCACATTTTACTTCACATTCGGAAAAGCTATGGATTGGATGACAAACCTATCAGTAAATTATCAAATAAATAAGATTAAGACCAAAATAATGTAAACAATAAATTACAAAATGCAGAACTAGGAAGTAGGGCCCAATTCGACTTTTTAAAAATTAATTTGCTGTTTAATTTAAAATCTAAATCTAAATTTCATTCTTTCTTTTATTCAGTGTAGTGTGTTTTTCGCAGTTTCCCAAAATCTCTAGGGGGAGCCCTTGAGCCAAAACAAACAAAAAAAACCCAAAACAAAACAATTATCCATTTTTGCGTCTTTAAAGTGGTCAAGTAACTCTTGTTTTCGCTTCCATGTAGACGTGCACGGCTCCCTGCACGTGGGTGACAGTTTGTTCCACAAAGGCCCCTTCCCGCATGTTAGACGGGCCTGTGTGTGCGACATGCCGCGTTTGTGTTCCATGTGTGCGCGCGCTTTGATGCACTGCCTCTTTATCTCACGGACGGCAAGGTTAATGAAGTGGTGGCACTTTTGGAGGAAGTGGAAATGGGATGAGTAGCGAAAAGACCAGAGGAAGCTTGGAGATGAAACGTCCGGCTCTTAGCGGCTGTAAGTGGCAATTCTGTCGTCTTGGCCACACACAATAAGAAAGGCAAAAAGGGGGTCTTGGCTGGGAAGTGGGGGGCAGTTGTGGGGGGCGGGGGTGGTCGTCATCCTCTTAAACACAACAGATGTCTCAACACGGACGGGTTGATTGCATCTCTTTCAGCGCGGCTCGTGAGGGATGACATTGCAAGTCCTCGTAAGACTGTCGGAGTGTTTCTGTGACGCATTTAATCCCGTTTTTGTGTTCCCGATTGTGTTCGCGCTGAGGATAATAAGCAACAAAATAAAGAACATTATGACTCCATGACTTAAACAAGAAGTCGACTGATGTAAAGCAGCTCACAGCGAAAGTCCTTGCAAAGATTTGGGGAAAGCCGCAAAGAGTTTTTCACAGTGGCGAGCGGTCAGGGTCAGCAAGGCCTTCTCCAACAGTCGATTCTCTTCATTTTGTAGCATTTCTCTTGGCTGCATTCCAGTACATGTATGTGTAGAGTTTATTTTTTTGTCCAGTCAGATTTCAGTCATGGTGATTAATTTCCGATTGGGAATGTCTGTGAATCTTAAAAGGACAAGCGTTCAAGAAAATGCAAGGTTGGATCTATCTTAATGACTGTATGCAAAAATAGCCGTGACGTGTTTCCGGGAAAATCTCATATTGCATCGCCTTTTCCGTTAATGGCCATTGGCGTTTGTTTTCATTCAGAGAACCTCGACCAGTTGTCAGCGTTTTGGAGGATATTTTCGTCATTGTGTTTATGAGTGTGGTTGCGTGCATTTGTCAAGGTATCGAAGAAGAGGAGAGACGGCAATACATCGAGCAATCACTGCTGTGTGCGCAGATAGGCAGGTTTAACTCTGCTTTGTTTTTTCTCTTACGCTAAGCAGTGGAGAAGAGTGGGTTATTGTGGGATAACTGATAGCTCCAAAGTGTGTTCTCGGCATTTTCTTCCTGCTGATTGTATCCAGCCGTTGACCACATAAGGGTGCCCTTTGTTAACAGGAGAACCAGAGCTGGACTGTATTTTTAAGCTTAAACTTTGTTTGTCTGTTTACAGCCTTTTTACTTTTCGTTTACCTGTGTGTATATTCCTAAGCTGTCATTTTATTGTATTAAAAAAAAAACATGAAAATATTTCTGAAGTCATTCTTTTCAGTAGAGGTATTAAGAGAAATGTCATCCTGAGCCTGCCTATAAAAAAAAAATTCATCTGCTTCCAAATATTGACGGAGCAGAGATCGTCAGATACTGTTGGCCAAAGCCAGAGAGTGGTTGGTTGGTTGGTTGGTTGGTTGGTTTATTGAACATACAAACACATTGCAAAATATAAGTTGAAGTTAAAATGAGAAATTGAAGAAAGACAATAATTCACTAAAATGTCATAATTTACATGTCCAAAAGGAGTAGGAGAGCATGTTAGCTTAGCGGCCGGTTGGCATCCCAAACCCACGTGAACTAAACACTGCAGATTGTTTATCTTGGCCAAACAATATGCGACCGCAACCTCTTGTAACCAAACAGCCTCCACACGACGAAGCTCACTCCAACTTTGCCGAAGACGCGACAGAACTGGTTGCAGCTCTTGCAGCCTCACACGCTCCGACATTGTTTTTTGATGAAACAGCGAACGACGCGTGTACATCCAAATTGACATGAAGACGTATAATGTTACGCATTACGTCATGATCTCAATTTCATATTTCAAATTTTTATCAACCAAAAAAATACACCGGTAATATCGTAGAAGTTATGCTATGGAACACCCCTAATGCCTACATCAATACTTACATTATGGCAGTGTTGCGACCTCTGCTTTAATAAGATATTTCCAGAAAGAAAACAAGTGTTCAGTTTACTGCATTTTGTTTTTCTTTTTTCTTTTGTAAACACAGCAAAGCTGGACGAACCAATTAACTCATTCACTGCCATTGACAGAAAAATACGTCAAATGATGCATTTTTTTCTGGTCTGGCAATGAATGTGTTAAAAAAAAAAAAAGAAAAGGAAAAAAGAAAACTCAGCCTTTTAGCATTGACTAACTCATTTTATCAAATGCACAGATGCAAAGAGTGTTGCAATCCATTTGGGCAGTAGCGTAGTTACTATTTGGGGGGGGTGTCAGACAGAAGCCCCCTTAAATATTGTTAAGCTACATTATTTTTTTTAAACATGGTAAAAATCAATGAAGAAATTATAAATTGTTGATATAATGTATAGCAGGGGTGTCCAAACTTTTTCCTCTGAAGGCCACATACAGAAAAATAGAAAGATGCAAGGGCCACTTTGATTTTTTTTATTAAGTTATTTATTAACACATTCATTGCCAGACCAGAAAAAAAAAATGCATCATTTGACATCTTTTTCCGTCAATGGCAGTGAATGAGTTAAGTGTATTCATACCGTCAAACTCAAAAAAAAAAAACTCAGTCAACAATGCTTCAAATTTCAAATAAGGTGCCCATGGCATGAATGGCCACATTTAGGAGTGCAGTCATTCCAAGTACAGTTAAACACAAACCGTCAAGAGCATCACTCATCATTGTAAAAAGTAAAAACTGAAAATCTCTGTGATTACAAGAACCAGCTGTAAACAAATTGTAGTTCTTGGCTACAGGATGAGCAACTTAAGACCCCATAAATATTTTATCTTGATAAAGTCACCGCATGTGCTCGTTGTCCTCCGTTTCAATGCACACCTTGTTAGGCTTGATATGTTACCGCAGAGAAGTTGTGCTGGCATGCCAAGCCAGCTCGTTCTTGCATATTTTGCACGTCAATCTGCGTTTTGGAAGATGAAGTGAAAAATGCTCCCATACTTTAGAAGACTTGTTTCATAAAGTTCCAGTATTTTCCCCTTTCTTCTTTTTTTGTTGAATTCTCGCCAATGCCATCAATAGTTGCCATCTTGCTTAATGCAATGAGTGTTCTGCTGAATCATGTGATGCAAAATAAGGCTCACTATTGGCTGTTCGTTACTTCTACCGTCATACTGGTTGCCTCCAACCACCCGTGACTCATTACTGCCACACAGTGGCTTGCGCTAATGCACAATGATTCGAAACATGGAAAAACGGACCACTGTGGTAAAACAAAGTTATTTACCAACTCATCGATGACTAAATTAGTTGGAAACTGTTTTAATAATATATTTTAATCAATGAAATTGATTAGTTACTTCACCTCTAAAATTAATTCACAAAAATGAAAATCAAGGACATTTTGGTTTTAGTGTGTTTTATAAATGTGATGTGTACTGTCTGTTATCATTGTGTTAAGACACTTTCGTCTTGGCTCCACTCGCATGAATAAAAAGAAAGAAATGGGGAAGTTGATTCCTGTTTCCAGTTCAGACAAAGAATAGGAACATAAGCTAATGCTAATGCTCACAATTCTTCAGCTTTTTCTTTTTTTGCGCTTGTAATGTTCCAATTCCCTTTACATGCACGTGAGCTAATAGGTAAACAGTCCTGTATGGAGGAAATGAAGCCGTTGAATTAGCATATAGATGAGTTCCTCTCACACAAATAACACTCTTTTGCCTCCCTTGTGCTCAGCTGAGATCATGTATGTAAAGTGTGCATAGGCCACCCCCAAAAATGTACATTAATCAATTTCAGTCATCAAGTCGTCTAATGCGAATACTTTCCCCCTCGTTATTTCCTCATCGCTCAAAATGGATGCCTAAAAAGGGGGCGGGAAAACTCCCCAGAGCGGCGTAATTGTTTCGACAAACACCGAGGGACGGCGGCGCGGAAACAGCGACGACAAATTAGCTTCCTTTTCCCGTGTAAATCTGCATTCATGAGGATGAATACAGTAAATACGAGTGCACCTCGTCGTCACCGCTGACTTGTGTTTGATCCTCATTACTGTAATTCCATAAAAACAAACACAAGCCTCTGTGAAGCATTTACGGCCTAGCTGTTGTTAATATGCCCAAAGAAGCTTACGGAATTGGGTCAGCTAATTAAGCAATTAGCTTATTCCGGCTCCGTGGTCAGGGCCGCCGCTAATCTGCCGAGAGTTTCGTCTGCCGCCCTGACAAAGCGCCGCGTCTCTTCAGAAGCCATCTTTCCCCATCCGCACGGCTAATGCGCCCATTTCCCATGCAAATCCCCGCCAGTGAATAGCTTGTTTATTGTCAACTTGCTACACGGAGACATTTATGTAGCGCCGCTCAAGTGTTTTGCACTCTGCGTCGGGAGCTGTGTTAACACACATGAAATCCCAGACAGATTATGAGCGAGCGTGAAAGCCGACACACGTAAGTGACGCGTGTTTTCCTCGCCGTCAGCGCCACTTCGCTAAATACTCCACATCGCAGCTGTCGTGTCTTTGGCTGATTGGCGACTGTTAATTTGAGCTGTTGTCCACATTGTGTTTTGTGTTTGATGTATGTTAATATGTGAAGTCAGCTAGAATTCAGCAATAAGAACCATTTTGTCAACATTTTGAACATAAAGACCAAAGAAAATTCCAAAAAGCATTTGGTAGCATGTTAAGGGTGTCACTGTAGTCACTTCTGTTTTAGCCAATAAGAAGTGTTTGTAGAAAAGGAAAAAATAACTAGATAGCCCTTAATATCACTTTCTAATAGCTTGAATAAGAAGCATACCTTCAGAATTGTATGGCACCCTCCCCCAACACAAATGTTATTTGTGTGTCAGATAAATAAAATAAAAGATTTTTTTCAATTAATTAAAATAATTTTCAAAAATGTTTCAGCATGAATCATAAAATGTGTAATTATTTTATTTATTTATTTGTTTATCTTAAGTATTTGTCAAATGAAAAACCTCAGTATTTGGAAATATATGTATATATATATATATTTTTTAGATTAAAAAAATATATTAAAAGCCACACAGTTTGGAAAAAAAGAAAATGTGTTGTTTGGTAAAATACAATAAAAATGTGTCTTTAATCATATATTTAACGGCAGGTTTGGATTATAAAGAAAAACATTTTTTTCTTATATGTTAGATGAAAATAAAAGGCACACTATTTAATATTTTTTCAGTTTTCTAGATTAAAAACAATTCTTTGCATACTAGATAATAAAATTTACTGAATCTGGAAATATTGATAACTTTTTGAAAATTAAAAATCTAAATTATTTTGTTTTTAAAATACTGTATAAAAGTCTCAAAAATGCAATTAGTTTAGTGATAAGTTTAGATTAAAAACAAAAACGCATTTTTCTTTCCGTGTCGCATAAAATATATAAAGCATTATAAAGTATTGCATAAAACAATTTGGAATATTTGTTGCATTTTTTAAATTTAATTAAAAATAAAACAATTCATTGTGTCACGAAATAAAAAATAAAAAAAGTCTTTTTTTGTTTTTTTTGTTTTTGTTTGTTTTTTTGTTGCCTTTTTTCAGATTTAAAAACGTTTTTTTTTCCCCCATTATGTTTCAGGTAAAATTATAAAAGTCCCAACATTTCAAAAACATTTTTTCAGATTAAAAAACTTCTCTAGTGCATCAGACTAAAAAATTAAAATCGCTAATTTTGGAAACATTTCTGATTATTTCAAAACTGAATATTTGTTGGATTCAAAATATTAAAATGAGATTTTCAGATTTATTTTCAAGCATTTCTCCCTTTTAATTATTTGTATCAATTTTTTCATTCATTCATTTCTTTAATTACAATTCAATAATGCATAAAAAATAAACAACAAAAACCATAGAAGTCACCAAATTACAACTTTAAGTGCCAACCCAGTCGTATATGACCAAGATGAACACAGTTGATGCGTTTTAGATGCAATCATCTGCCATCCACGCCAGAAAATATGTTTCCCGTGTTGAAGTGTGATGGAGGTGTGCTATAATATGCTAATAGCGCTTTAATGAGAGCGATGCGAGTAAGACGAAGTGTACGTAATTGAAGGTAAAGGCTTCAAATGCATTGTTAGCGGGTCAGGGGGACGCCACTTTACAGGCACGCTGATGATATGCAAGGTGTGGAAATGCATTTGCAATCTGCCTCATGCATCCCGAGCCCGTCGCTTCCCATTCAACTTGCTCATTAAGCTTACGCATATCATCGGGCCGATATGGCGGGGATAAAAAGCATGTGAGTGACGGCGGGAATTCAAACAAGCATTCTCATTTGCAAAGGTCATTAAAGCCTGGCATACATTAGAAAATCTGCTAATTATGAAATGGCTTAACTTCACATTCACAGGGATTATGTCTGCTCATTTGGAATATGTTGATCCCCTTCCCGTTTTTCTCCTTTTGCTCGCCACCAGACACTTGACAAGCAATGTTCGCGCTCCTTGTCGGTCATCTGCGCTGACTGGGACCAGATCGGCAAAGTGGGCCCCAATTCATATTTGCATCAACACTCGCACAGCCTGATGATGATCTCAGCATTGAGATTTCATATCACTTTTCAAGTTGTGTCAGGATCCTTCTCCTTGCACTTTAGGATTACTTCCCTCAGCCTTTCCCGCAACTGACATTTATCACCGTTAGAAACCGGAGATTGAATAATCCACCATCTAATAATATCTTGCAGGTCTCAGGGGACACATTGTATTGTTTGCGTCAGCCTTCAAGTACATGCATTTATTTTTACAGTTAAGCATCAGTGTTGTAGAGAAATGTATTTGATGGTTTAAGTCGAAACGTAATATTTAAAGGTGCACCGATCAATCGGCCTGACGATTTATCAGGATCGGTGATCGGCCGATTCCTTAAAAATAAACCGATCTTTTCCACTGATCTCATCTCTCTCCTTAAAGGTCTGAAAAAGTCAACCACTGTCCTCTTCTGCTGAGATGACTCATAGGTTTTGCTTTTTTATTTGAAAGAACTACTACATGTGTCGTTAAAACAACCCGTTTGTATTATTTCATGGATATTTTATATTATTTTTATATTATTATTATTATTTTATTTTTTTATTATTATTATTATTATTATATATTTTATATTTATTATATTTTCTATTATTCCAGTAAAACAATATTGGAACACTGAACGTATGCTGCTTGTTATGGGAAAAAAACCCAAAAACAATCGCCAGGTTAGATTTTTTTAAATATTGGATATCGGTGATCAGCCAGAAAATTGTGATCGGTGCACCCTTAGTAATATTGACACCAAAATGACAACTTGAGAAAATGTAGGTCCACAAATTCTGACAAATTATTATTATTATATCAATTCAAGGGTATATATGCATCCCAAGAAAAGAGCACTGTCCCTCCTGTGAAATATGGAGAATGCTCTGTGAGGTTCTGGGGCTGCTTTGCTCTAAAATCTATGCATGGTACACTGAAATCTCAAGACTATCAAGGTATACTAGAATGAAATGTGGTGCTCAGTGTCAACAAGCTTGGTCTCCATTGCTGGTCATGGGTCTTGCAACAGGACAATGACCCAAAACACAGCTAGAAATACTCAAGAATTGCTAAGACCAAAACTTTGGGCAATTCTCAAGTGGTCTAGTCTTATCTAAATCCTATTAGGTATCTGTGGAAGGAACTGAAACATGTCTGGAGAAAGTGCCCTTCAAATCTGAGACAACTGAACTGGAGCAGTTTGCTCATTTAAATAAGGGTGGGACAAAATACCTGCTGAGGGAGGCACAGGTCTTATTGAAAGTCACAAAAAAAAAAAAAAATCCTTGGATTGTACTAACAGCCTCAAAAGGTTGTGCAACAAAATATTTACGGTAACATCATTTTTGTCCAGGTCTGTTTTTGTTAATTTTCTTTTTCTTTTTTAAAAATTGATTGCTATATTTTATTTCCTTTATTATTTTTCAACTTGGTACCAACAGTGTTGTCCATATGTGCATCTTACCCTTGAACTGATGAACCATTTGCCCGGTGTTGGATCCACCTTTGAATTGAATATGTGTGACTTTGGCTTGGACAGAATCATTTGTTGTTTTTGCGTTGTCCTTGACACAGATCGAAAGGTCAATTTCAGTTTAACCGCAGTACGTCGTCACAGACCGGACCTCTCCTGCGCCGTGTTGGGGGAAATCCCTGTGATTTCGGTCTATTGAATAATCCAGTGGCCAATTAAGTGGGCCGGCGGTGCTGGGATCTATAAAAGGTTAATAAGCCTCAGCTGCAGTGTGTTTCTCTTGAGCAAATGTCACTTAGACGCGGGCCAGAGCGGGTCAAGATCTCCCTCCAGATCTAAATTTAATCACGCCGCATCGCCTCGCCCTCATTAGTCCTCCCTGGCTTGAGCGGGACTCGGATCTGTCCCGCTTTTGCCGCTTTTACCTCCTAACCGCACAACTCCGGCGTAAAACAAGTCTGTGACCTTTTCGAGCTTAATATATTGTCAACCATATAGTCCATTGCCCAAACCATATTTCAACTAGACCTGGTCCAAAAGGCTTCTTCAGTTCTAAAATGTAGCTGGGGAGTCCCTTTATTTTTGCCTTGGTGGGTGTGTCGACCACCCTCAAGGAAGCAACAGTCCTGAACTGTTCGCTCCATAAGTCAAACCAACTTTAAAACCAAATTATTGACAATAACACCAAACTAGATGCCCCAAAACCCAACCCTTCTCCAGTATTATTTTATTTTATTTTATTTTTTTTTATTTTTATTTTTTTACATGAATAGGAGGGCACGGTAGTTGAGTGGTTAGCACGTCCGCCTCCCAGTTCTGAGGACTCGGGTTCGAGTCCAGGCTCCGGCCTTCCTGGGTTTGCATGTTCTCCCCGTGCTCGCGTGGCTCTTCTCCGGGTGCTCCGGTCTCCTCCCACATTTCCATGACATGCATGGCAGGTTAATTGGGCCCTACGAATTGTCCCTAGGTGTGCTTGTGAGTGTGAATGGTTGTTCGTCTCTGTGTGCCCTGCCATTGGCTGGCAACCAGTCCAGGGTGTCCCCCGCCTACTGCCCAGAGCCAGCTGAGATAGGCGCCAGCACCCCCCGCGACCCTTGTGAGGAATTAGTGGTCAAGCAAATGGATGGATGGATGGATGAATAGGAGATACTCCCGAACGCAACCTGTTACCCAAACCCCGTTATCCCGTAATAAGACTCCCTAAACAAGCCCCACCCCTTAAAACCCAGGCTGCACATGATTAGAACCATTAATATGCAAGTCCCTATTGTTTGTGTGAGGACCAACGACAGGGTGGGGAGGCACCCTCACGTGGTCTGACTGCGTGTATACTTTGCTTGCTCACCACATGCCAAGGAGATGTCACGCCGTCCGTATGCAAAGCAAGACGGCGCACCAACGTTAAAAGGAATTACGCACTCAAAATGGGCAATAATTCTCCGGGCCCCTACTGAAACGCTTAACATAATTCTGATAAATAAGCAGATGGCGGAATGTGAGAATTGAGGTAGATTTATCTTAATTAATATCTTAAACCTACTCAGAGAAAGGTAAATGGCTCCAGCGGGGCCACAGATATTCCCATTTCCTGTGTGTGCGCGTGTCATTCTCATGATCCTGACATGCAGTCGTGGCCTGAGGTTGTTAAGTTGCTCTCCAGGTATACGTCAACCACAGCCAGGCTGCTGATAATAACGCACACATTCACATTCAGTTGTGTGTGTTTCACATCAGACAACAATTGTGCTCCTTCACGTTCCATAGATTAGTCTGAGGCCAACGCTTTACTTTTTCAACTGGTCGAAAAATCTCAATTATGTTTCCATGGAGATACGACTCGCCGCAGTTTAAATGTGTAAAGCACCACACACAAACGGGAATGTATACACACTCAAAAGTAGCTGTTATGTTTTTTTTCCTAATGAGTGTGGATTTCTTGCTTTCCTGTGAAATAAAGTGTGACTTTGTTTCGCTCAGATTAAGGCAATTAAAATGTTAATTATTACAAGTGGAAAGGGGACAAATGAATTCAAATAAATGGATGTCGTTTTTTTTCTCCTTAATTAATTCACTGGGTTCCTACTGCGCTGGGTAATTACGCTTAAGTGTTTAATTACATATTTTGATGGGATTCTCAATTAGTGTGCCTTAATAAATTATCACATGACTGTCTCTCAGGTGCTTTGAAATGAAATATTACATTACAGCCCTGTCGGGAGGTGCACGTCAATCGGCATGTGATTTCCTTACATTCTCCACAAAAACAATGTGCAACAACAATGTGTGTTTAAATTTGAATTAGCATCAGTGATGAATGCGAACATTTTGCCTGTTTGATGCCTTCACATGTGGGTAAGGAGAGCCACGGTCCACGATGCAACCGTCAGCAATTTATTGAATGAAACAACAGGCAAACATCCAAATAAAAATGAGGAGCTGCTGTAGGACACATCTGAGTAAAACCGACGTCAGCCCACGCGTCCCTTGCTAGACTACACACAGATACTACAGTACGTATAGTAATTAGATATGGTAATAGGTGTCACACAATTGGCACTTGTGACACACATTTTGAGCAATTAAAAAAAAAATGTTACAAGTTCATAATCTTGAAATTTAGAATTACATTTGAAAAATGAAACTAGTAATTTTAAAATTACAAATTTTTCAAAGTCTCACCGCATATGGAGCCACATTCATTTCTCGAGCCGCAGCTTGTAGACCCCTGGCGGATGGCGAGCTGTGATTAACCAACTCGTTAGGAGGTGGGGTCAAGGAGCTGGGTTGTTTATTTTTGTATCACTTTTTTTTCGTCCGGTAAGCGAGTCCACTCACTCTGCAGAGACATCCGTGGGATGCCGTCTGCCGTCACTCATAAACCACCATCTGGCAACAGGCCCGCTTGGCCTGTTTACAAAACGCCTCAAAGAGTCACCATTAAAGGGGGGGGCTTTTCAGGCTATACATTATGTCTTTTGTCAAATCATTAATAGTATTTTAGTCTAAAACATAGTTTAGTGCAATGAAAGCAAAACTAAAGCTTGAAACTGAAATTTCTGCAGAAATTCTGTGTGAATGCTGAATGACAAATGTGAAATTGTATGGAATGATATTGAAAGACATGGAATGAAGTGTAATGGCATTGAACACTATGGAATGATGTGGAATTGTTTTGGTGAAAAATGCAATATGTTGGTGAAATATGTGGAATGATATGAAGGAATGATTAAAAGTTATTGAGAAAATGTGGAATGATATTGAACGATATGGAATGATGTTGAATTATTTAGGTGAAAAAAATGCACTATGTTCATTAGGGGTGTGAATTGCCTAGTACCTGACGATTCGATTCGTATCACGATTCACAGGTCACGATTCGATTCGATACCGATTAATCCCGATACGAATTTATAAGTCCATTGTTGCGATTTTTTTTCATTCAAATTTAGAAAATACAAATCAGTAAGCTTGTAGAGTGTAAGATTTATATGAAAATGTATTATTTATTTATCTGAAATTTCAGTCTTATAGAGGTTGTAATCTGTTTCATGTTTGAACAGCATTAAAATAAAATATTAAGGCTTAATGTTCCCTTCATATAACATTCTTCCATGCTCAAGGTGTGAATCCTAACCCGAAGTCAGACGTTTTGTTGAATATTTTTCCATTAAAAATGGAAGTTTAAAAATCGATTCACACACACACCAAAAAAAAGAACAAAAAAAGGCAATGATGATAAGACGTTGAATCGGTAAGACAACCGAATGAACAATTCTGAAAAAAAAACAAAAAACAAAAAAAAAACGATTTTTTTTTTAATCGATTCGAGAATCGCGCGATGTAGTATTGCGATATATCGCCGAATCGATTTTTTTTAACACCCCTAATGTTCATAATAGATGTGCAATGCTATTGAAAGATGGAATAAAATGTAATGGTATTGAACAATATGAAATGAAGTGGAATTGTTTGGTGAAAAATGCAATATGTTGGTGAAATACGTGGAATGATATTGAAAGATATATAATGATGTGGAATGGTATTGAATTTTTGGTTTGTGTTGAATATTATTCCCAAGGTGAATTACTGAGCTGGACCTTTTATCATTTTGAATGGGAGTTTTGTGAAACAGCTGTTTAATTTTTCAAAGGGAATGAATGGGATTTTTTGGGGTGAAAAATAAAGATGTAACTCTGTAAAGAGTGAAATGTTGGGATGTGGAAAATAAAATGATTTTTGTTGTTGTTCAAATATTTTTATGGTGGAATGATGAAAATCAGTCAAGAAAGGTGGAAGGTAGAATAACTAAAATAAAGTTAAATGGTGTAGAATAACTCAAGTTCCAGCATTCACACGATACAGTAGCCTCTAACTGTGTGTCAATCAGGAGCTCGAAGAACCTTTCTGTGCCTTTTCCTCATATCAATATTAAACCGAGTAAAATTCATATTTAATGCACATGTTCCCTTCTGCCTTGCATTTTTTTTTTATTTTTTATGAGGAGACTCACAGGAATACAGTTTTTGTTTGGCGTTTTTTCATAGTATGTTTTTGAATGGGTGATACCGTCCACACAAGTAGTGAGGCGAGCGTGACATGGATGAGGAATCCGTAGAGCTCCGGGACACCGTTACCTTTGCCGACGACGAGGCAAGAGAGGAGAAAAGACACCTGAAGTGTTTGAAGCCAAATGAGCTTTTCAAAGGCAATAATTAGACTTGTGCCGCCTGCGGCTAAATTACCTGCTAACCAACTCAACTGCCTTCTAATTATAGAATCTTGCCCGGCAGCCACTGCAAATCCGAACGCGGGAAAGGGCGTAAAACACAAAACACGAATGGAAGAACGAAGGCAAAGGCATGTTCCGTGTGCGCTAAGTGACAGATAACTGCGCTCACCTTTGAGAGGATTTCAACGAGATAGTTTCACGCGGCAGCCAGGTGGCGGTTTTATTTTTGAAAGAGGAGCAACGCTGGCTGGGTGACAAGCTGCTACTTATCTGCGCTTTGCATATTCCACAGTGGATGTCGTGACACTGCAAATTGATTTGTAAGACTCCCAGCCAGTCAAAGCATATTGAATATTTACCCTCGCCATGTCATGAAAAGCAGCCACGTAAAGGGGGGCTTAAAGGGGGCATATTGTGGAAAATAGACTTTTTATATGTTGTACACAAATAGTTGGGCCTGCAGAGAGCCGGTGTGAAATTACCCAACCTAGTACATTTTTTTGTTTGCCTATTTCTGAATGTGTATTGTTTAATCAGCCAGTGGTGGCTTCACCCTAGCAACATTCAGTGTTAGCATGGACGGGTGAAAAACTGAATTAAAGCTAAAAGGTTTGCAGAGCTAGACTGAGTTTCGTCGGATATGCAGATTAGTTACCTTTTGACAATTACTCGGTTGCTAAGTAAAGTGATCGTGTCTGGCTGTGCAGCAGGCGGCATGAAATGTTGTGGCCTTGAGTCCGACACGCTGATGTTTTTCCTGCCGGTTGGCCTATTTCTGTTAGTTACTCTTCCAGCCCCTCCCTATTGGTGGCACCGCAATGCCGAGTGCCAAACGAGTGTGTGCGTAACAGCAGGCTTGATCTCACCGGCAAGTGTGCATGTTTTGGGTGTCTCATCTTCAGTGTCATTTCTTGGGCGAGCTTTCATGATCTCGCCAGCAAGTGTATGCATAGCAGCCGGATGTAGCTCGCCTGTGAGTGTGAATGTGCCCTGCCTCCCTCTCTTGCCAAAAGTCAGCTTGGATTAATTGAAGACTCTAAATCAGGTGTGTCTAACTCATTTGAATTCACTCCAATTTAAACTTAAGACTCGAATATGTGTGGCCTAATAATAGGGGTGTGCCAAAAAATCGATTCATAAAAGAATCGAGATTCTCACTTATGAATTGAATCGATATTAATATCCAAAAATCGATTTTATTTAAATTAGAAATGAAGAAGGGGAAAAGGCAGTTGTAGCCCACATGCTGTTTTTGTGGAAAAAGGCACTTACAATACAAAATTAATAAATGTTTAAACAAAAAACAAAAAAAAGACACTTTAATGTCTCTATTTGTCATTTTGTCTTGCAAAGCAGACTGGAGTAGATCATGACAATGTTGTGCATATCTGTAAATTGAAGCAGAAATCATTTGTCAATCAAATCATTTTGAATCGAAAATCGTTTGAATCAAGACTCGAAAATTGATTCTGAATCGAATCGTAGACCCAAAAATCGTAATCGAATCGAATCGTGAGACAGTCAAAGATTCCCAGCCCTACCTAATAAGCATTCAAGTAAAAATAATTACAAATTCCACCCATTTTGATAATGCAAATAATCACATGTACATGTACATTTGGAAAATATTCACATTTATTGATTACAGTAATGTCTTGTTGGAAATCATATGAACAGTCTGAAATTGAGGTCATCTTGCAGCACTAACTTGCCTCCTTGCACTTGGGTCCACCTTTTTGCCACCACCACAACCGGCAGCGTGTGACATCTTTCATCCCTCACAAGTGCATCAATATCAGGCGTCAAATCCCGAGTAACAGCCCATTTCAGAGTGTCACTTATTGGTCGTCAGTGCGCCCTCCAGTGGACACAAATGCCAACGAAGCTGCAGTATAAAAATGTTGTATCCCCAGGTGGCGTATGTTTGACACCCCTGCTCTGAATAGTCCAGTTATGAACGTTTGTTTGTCTCTATGTGGCCAAAGATTGACCGGCAACCTGTCCAGGATCCTAACCCAGCTGACCTGTGACCCTAATGAGGACAAGCTCGATAGAAAATGGATGAACACTGAGTCGACTAGACCTTTGCTCCGCCTTTGTCACTGTTTACACACCAGCAGGCACTGTGGGACAACAGAGTCCACAGTCGGGGTCTCGCCACCGCTAACACGTCCGCGGCCCAAAATATGTGCCGAGTGTCAATAGTTGTACCGCTCTGGCTTCCAACTGGAAGCCTTTGAGCCACGGCGACAAAACCAGTGATTAGGCCGCCACCCCCGTTTGGTGCCAATTGCCACATCTCGGCCCCCCGATCGTTGTCGTGTGAGGCTTCCAGCTGGAGCAAGAGATCCCCCAGTGAAGCGTGAGATAGAAGGCTCTCCATCTTGGCAACATCTCGCGGCCGCCCGCAAATCCCTCACAGGCCTGTAAAGCGCTCGAATACGTCGCTGTCCACGAGAGAAAAAAAAATACAGGCCTGCCTCTATGCTGTAACAGCCATTACTTAATTGTGGCGGATTGCGCGAGGCCCGAGTGTTGCCTTAATTAAGCAGCTAATTGCAATGTAGCTCTTGATTAGCTTAGAGGGGACGGGAGCGTGCGCCGCCGCCTGATATGTTGCACACACTTCAGAGTCATTTACAGAAATTGGAGCTAATTTCGCTCTCGCCGTCTCTCTCGCTCGTCTGCATTAATTTAATTTGGCTTGCTTTTTTAGCTCATTAACACTTCTAATTAATACGCTGACACAACCATTAAGACGTCACTTTCAAATTGGCGTCTCCTGATGGATCAGGACGGAGGAGGAGCAGGAAGAAGACACTCACACTCTTTGCATTATATATTTATATCCATAGATTCACGTATATAAAGCTTTAATAGTACATCATGGCCGACACTAATGGGCTGCTGTGGCAGGTGGCTAAATTGGATATGAAAGGGATGCTGATTGTTTTCAAATGTGATTGGGCGCGCTCGCATTGGTGCGTTCACGTGACGGCCTCGGGGGAGCTGGGTGATGAGGGCGGGTGGTGGGGTGTCAGGGCCAGATGCCATACGCAGCTGAAGACCACGCCTGACCGACTGCGTGTGCGCGCGCGTGTGGATGTTTGGGTTTGTCATTTTAATGAGCACAATTTAGTGAGTACGGGCTGCTAACGCTGCGTGAGAAGCGCCATTAGCATTAGCATCACTCGGGCCCATCGCCAATGACTACTTTTAGCTGCTTGCTATTTTATTTGTTTTGGGGATGTTTTTTCCCCATTTGTAAAATTAGTGGGAAAAATGAGTCTCGCCGTTATATTTTTTTTCCTAATTTTGTCTATATTTGCACAGTTTGTAGCACAATTACTGTCTCGTGAAAATGGCAGACTCTCTCAATTGGTTCATTATATTGAATAGAGGAATTTAAGAGGGTAAACAGTTTATTTATATAGAGTTATTTTTATTGAATTAGAGGCATATTATCCCATGTCCTTAATCAGAAAATGTGCACTTTTCAGATTTTCACATCGACTTAAATTTGTTGCGTACGCACTTTCCTGAAATAAATGCACACTGGCCGGAGCGACCTTGAAATCAGGGCGTTCCCTGACAAATCTATGACGGCATATTAGGGTCACGTTTTTTTTAGAGGGTGGGGGCAATTTTTCGAGAGAAAAAATCTTGAAAATTTGCCACTTTCGAAAGTCGTAAATTTGCAAGAAATAAACTCGTAAATTTGCGAGTTTACAAAGTGGCAAATTTGCCACTTTCCGAAGTAGCAAATTTCCGAGTTTATAAAGGGGCAGATTTGCGAGAAAATTTTTTTATAAGCTTACGAGAAATACACGTAGCGTCGCTATAGTCTAATAATAATAATAGTATAATCATTTGAGGATTTGTTAGTGGTTAATGGGACACTTTATAAAATGAAAAGGCAGGATGGAGACTGACTCATTCTTATTTGAAACTTTACTCATCATACATGGCAGCTAGAGCACCAACACTTCATGATCTGCTATCAGCTGACTAGCACTAACCAATCAGAAGCTAGCAATGACTTTAGGTAAATGCAAATGAATGACAGAGAACAGCAGATTCGACACATCAACTTAAATACCAAAATGTATGGTTGTGTAAATAATAATTCTGTAAACACAAATGTGCAAGTAAATATGCATTTTAACAAAGTAACTTAAATGCTTAATCCTCAGGTTGTGGACCTTTGCAAAGCGAGGCGTCTTTGTCGCTGGCCGTACGCAATGCTTCAAAGAGCAAATGCTTCACATCATATGGTTAATCTCTACTATCTCCTTATTTGAAAACCCGACTGAAAAGTATTGGCGAAAACATTCAAGTACGACGCTGTGTGTATTTCTCGTAAGTTTCTGAGTTTTTTTTTTTTCTTGCAAATCTACCACTTTATAAACTCACAAATTTGCCACTTTAGAAGGTTTGCGTGTTTTTTTTCTCGGAATATTGCCCTCTAAAAAATATATATATTGATAGGTGGCTAGTACAAATCTAGCCGTATTATTTTTGTAATCTCTGCTTTCCCTTACTATGACGACGTTAACACCTCCCTGATTGACTTCTTCGCACGCTATCTTCCGCATTGATTGTAGAGCGGGTGGGCGCTTAAAAGGGGGGCTTCCTGCGTCTGCATCCTGCATTTTCTCTTTCCCTTGCAGAGTTTTCCTGAGGACGGAGCGCAGTGCAGGGAAAGCCTCGTGTTTAGCACTTCATTAAAAGTGCCTCTAATAGGAGCCACTGGGGAGATGCTCCCTGCGTCATGTGTAAAAGCCATCAACATCTGCATCAATTAACCCCTTCGTCCCGGCGGGGCCCATTAGGGAGGAGAAAGACGAAGGGAAATGCCTTCTCCGAAAGCTGCACATGGCGGCGTCACAATAGAAGCCATCTAATTGCCTGTTTGTTGTTTTTTGTTCGTCAAACGCCAAATTGGACGTAAAAGCCTCGGAGCTGCACTTCCAAAGGAAATAAGGAGAAATGAGGGATTTAACGCCAGATCAAACTTTAATCACAACTCGTGAGTTGCGCTCTCGCCGCCCGTGATATTTAATTCCCTTTCCACCGCTTGGAGATGAACAAACAAGTCCGACGAGATCATCTGGCGACATCTAAATCAGCAATATGTGTTTAAAAGTCTGTTTGAGCCAATAAAGGCGTACAAGTAGGACATAATTGTTGTGCCGCTGAATGACTTTTGTGGCTGCTAACAATTCCATTGTCAGCTGCAATATTGTCTGCTATTGATCCAGTGACGTTTCATTAAAGTGTTTCACACGTTCGCTTTGAAAGCAACACTTTGCAATTAGACCACATTTGCTCAATTGCGATTCTCTCGCATATTATCTTTAAATTGTGGTTGACTGTGTAAAAAAAAAAATGCAGAAGAGCAGCAATTGAATCTTAAACTTGAGTTCTTGGATATAATTTGCCTGTCCGCCATTTTCTCACAAGAGTGTTTTTAGAGCTGAACGATAATACAGTATTTTAAAAAATGGGTGATAACCCTAACAACATCATAAACACTTTTGTTTTGAAATAAGCAGACTATTATAAAAAAAAAATAACGTTTGTTATTTTCAAGACTGAAAAAAGTAAATTATATACGAGGATTTATTTAATTTTTTAGTAATTATACAAGCTGTAAAGATTTTTTTCTTACCAACAAAAATTGGCAAGCCTACCAGAAAAAGGAGCATTTATTTTATTTTTTTAAGAGAATGTTGTATTTTTAGAAGAAATGTTTGTTTTTACAAATATGATTTATTTAATCAAAAAGTTGTAATTTTTTTTTTTTTTTTTTTTTTAGAAAAATAAAAGATTTTAAAAATACAATTTAAAGAAAATATATTTTTCTAATCAATTTTTATTTGATTTATGGGAATTCCATATTTGTTTATCAAGAAAAAGTTGTAATTTCACACTAATTAAATCGTATTTTGCTGATAACAGTAGATTTTTGAGGGGGAAAAATACAATTTTTCAAGTAAAGATTTGTCTGTGGAAAAAAAGGCTACATTTAGTTGGGGAAAGTTTTATTAATTTCTGGGAAAAGCTTGTATTAATGTGTGTGTGTGTGTGTGTGTGTGTGTGTGTGTGTGTGTGTGTATGTGTGATTGTTTTTTTTTTTGTTTTAGAACAGTCTTTTTTGTGATTAAAAATAAAAAGTCTTAATTTCACTCTATTTGGTAGTTGAGTGCCTGTAGTATTTTGACATCCATTCATCAAAATGACAACTTATAATATTATGCTAATTTTTCCCTAGTTTTTTTCCCTAAAAGGAACCACAATTTTATTCTCATAAGACTGTGAGAAATGAAACTTTCTTTTGTTCACAAAAAACAAATTTTATTTATGGAATATTTTGACATTAAGCATGGAATTTTTGGCTGGGTAACTGAGCTATATCTAAGCATTTCCTGCCAATGGTTTTCGTATTTTCTTTCAATTCTGATCTGATGAATAAAAGAAGTCAAGTTTTGAGGAAGTGAACGCGTTGGCACCTAACGCGTTTGTTCCCCCTCACCGAGCGGCGACAGCTGAGCCCTGATATGTTCGACAAACCCCAAACCAAATCAAGAGTAATAAAATCACTCATTTTGCCTAATGAGCATATTAACGGCGGCGCTGGCGTTTAAGCACAAACAAGAACAGCAACGTTAATAATTGCAACTCTCCGGTGTGGGCCTGATGCGAGCTTTAATAATTAACAGGTCTTTGTCTTATCCCCCGGAGGCGCTCTTGCTATTATCCCGCTACGTTACAAGCGAGTAATTACACTGTCACCTGGTGGGTCACAACACCGCCAAACATCCTCGCCGCCCTAATGCCGCTTTTCGGCTGTGTACGGATCACCTGGCAGACACCTGCTGACATTTAGGCTATTTTAACTTATTTAGTTGCTCTCATTAGAGGATTACCTCCTGTGTTTACATATTAGCACTAATCCAATTGAGTCAACAAGGGCACTTGGTGCGGGCGATGAACTACTACTGAGTGTGAGGGACGCCGAATAGGAGGGGCGAGCATATTCATTTACTTCATTGCAACTTTTTTTTTTTTTTTTTAGCCTTCCAGGGAAAAATGTTGCATGACGAATGAGGTTTGTCACTGTTGGGCCCGTAGAGGATGCTACCTGGATTTCAGCTATGCGTATGTAAATATTATTATTTTTTTAACGTGATTAATGGAAGAAATGTGCTTAATTCAGGCGTAATCCCCTTTATAGGCTATGAAAATGAGAATGGTATTAAAAGTAGACATGCCATTTTAGCCACTCAGAAGCATGAAGGGAGTCAATTCAATTCAGGGCAAGGCACAAAAACTAACACTTTACAAAAAGGGACATCCTAAATATCATCGCTCTTTAGCAGAGTCTGCATCTCTTTACTTTAACTAAAGCAAATGACTGGGGCAACATCATCATGCCAAACTTTTTTTTTTCCAAAGGTCTTAGAGCCATGAGTGATGCAGTTAATAAAATTAGTGTTGTTCCAATACCTTTTTTGGGTCCCGATACCGATACCCAGCTTTGCAGTATCGGCCGATACCATACCGATACTTAAAGTTTTTTTTTCCCACAACATGAAAAAGCTGTCCTGCTATTGGTTCAAAGCATTCAAGGGCCAATAGGATATCTTAGATCGGCATGTAGTGAACATGTCACATACCAGTGAATGTCGTGCACGAGCAAGACACAAGATGCTGCATCTAAAATCCTATATTAGCGTTGGAATTAATGGTATCGGCATGTTACTTGTGAGTAGTCACCGATACCGATACCACTGTTTTAATGTAGTATCGGCACATCTGCCGATACCAGTCTCGGTATAGGAACAACACTAAATAAAATGATGAGCAGCTAAATAGGGGGAAATGGTTGAATGGATTCTGGATCCACCTTCTTCTGCACTAAAACTGGGTTACTCAAATGTTTCTTACTTAATAAATTTCACTCTGTATTGTCTAAAAAACAACATCCACACTTTCTGTGTTTGAGCGGCATAATGGCTCCCGCAGAATAAGGAAGAGGTGGAGTTTTACAGCACTTATCAGACAGTTCAAGTGTTTATTAGCATTAACAGATTTTCTTCTCAAGCTAGAAATGTGTTACTAATATGTAACAAAAAAAAAAAAAAAAAAAAAAAAAAAAGATGATGTCGGAACAATTCATCAATCAATTTGTGAGAGATATGAAATTGCCCATATTACATGCAAGGATTCTGCCTGACAGCAATGTTATGAGCTAGCTAAACAATGAAAACAGGCAAAAACACATCACTCAATCACTCAACGTTGCCTACCTCCCCCAAGGCAAAACAATCACATTTGAAGCCATTGTGACAGGTCACAAGTCAGTGCCGAAGGATGCAGTTCCACTCCACTCCTGTAGGGGGTGATAAGAGTTTAATCAATTCCATCATGTGCTCCACTGCAAGCAAAGCACAAGCCATTTTTTTTAAGCCTTGTATGGAAAAACTGACGTGACATATGCAGCCCATCACTGTCGGGCCTGTAGAAGGCGTCCGTGGTTGTCAACTTCCAACTCAACATATGATTCCTCATTACAAAAAAAAAAAGGGATTAAAAGAGGAAAAAGATGTGATCTCTTTTAATGAGCAAGCTCCTGCCCTCTCATCAGTCCTGATCTTTGACCCCTGGGCCAGCCCCTGTGTCAACTTGCACTAATTAGCTTTTGATCGCACATAGACACACATTCAGGGTCACGTGACGTAAAAACTCACTCTGAGACACGTTGGGGGAAATTACAAAATAAATAAAATGTTGACGGATGGTCGGCTGAACCCGAGGCGACCTCCAATAGAAAGGTGGCCCCCGTATCATGCGCAAGTCAATTCGGATGCCGTGCTCTCTATCGGCTCATTACTGTCGGCTGTATTTATTTAGTTCAACCATTTATCTTTGCCTAATTAGTCGGCAATCAATACGCCAATTGATTTTGCGGCGTGCACTCCGACGCGGTGCTGTTAAAGCACGAAAATAACACGATAGCCAGCTTCGCACATGAGAAATAAATTACAGTCGATAATGCAAACCAACATTTTTCTTGTTCGGCATCAGACCGAAAAATCTGTGATATAGAAAGAAAGAAACAATTTAGGATTAGTTTTACCCTTGCTAAGTAAGCTAGCTGAGCACATACTGCAAGTCAGTGGTGAGCAATCAAGTTTTTCGGAGGGAACATGCAACTAAATTATGTTCGATATGAATTCAAAAACAAAAATTGTGTTGTTTAAATGAGTTGCCATTGTCTTGCCTTGGCATATTTTGTTGTAATTGGTAAATTAAAAACGTTTATTTAGTTACATTAAATGGACATAACGTTAAAGGGTTGACAATAATTCACTATTTATTAACTTTTACAAAAGTCTACTGGTGCCGTAAGTTTTGAAGTTCTTCCATGGAGTCATTGGTCGGCAAAAAAAACAAAACAAAACAGCACCAAACAACCTCTGGTGCTCGTTTCAGAACCACACCAAAACATTTGTGTATATAATCTGGAGCAGGTGGTCAGTCATCACCATAAATGTGAGTCGGATCTAGTTAGATGTCTTGTGTGTGTGCGTGGTCGGGCCCATATTCCGTGATTTTACAGACTTGTGGGGCCCACTTGTCCTTATGGGGCCATTTTGGAGGGCTAAAACAAAACCTGAAATAATTGTATATATCTTTTTATTTTGTTTTGATTTTTTTGCTCTTGTTTTTAATCCCTTTCCAATAACATTGTATAGCGCCTAACTCCACATTGTCATTCTCCAAAATAAGAGTACAAATGTCTGCGGCTAACACACACTAAGCAGTAGTTCACCTCAGTCCACAAGAAGCGACGACACCGACCGCCTCCTTTTCCCCCCCAGAATCATCCGATTGCTAATATTTGTGTTTTATTTCACCATAACTGCAGACAATACACATTGTAATTGCTTTGCCCACCCCCTTTCACATTCCCCTCTTCCTTCTCTTCCAAAAAAAAAAAAGTCTTTGTGTGTGGTAGAAGCCCGGCTAGTAAAGTAACACCCATTAAAAGCTAATTTGCACCTTTAGGCAGTTCATTAATAGTGAATAGTAGAATCACACCAATATAGTCTGTCCTCACCTTAGGGCACCATCTCTATTCATCAAACAGGCTCACACACACGCACACACCTCTCATTTCCAATAACATCAGTCACCATTGTGCAGCTGAAGGGACAATAGACGTGTGCGTGTGTGTTTGTGTAGGGGGTCAGAGTGGCGGTGTAAAGGGCCTGTCCCATGTCATTCCTCATCATTTGGATGCTAAACAAGGTTAGGCGTGTCCTCGCCAGTCAAGCGGTCACCATAAATTGCAGCCAGCACGCACTCCCGTCTGAAATATGATGACGCAGCAACAATAAACGTCATGTCGCGTCAACATACTGCTCATGTAGTGTTATGTGGAACGGACGTTTTGCTCCCAACTCATTCTGGGAGTCCGCAGCGTTGGTGTTTGAAAACAATGCAGATATAATTTTAACAACTGCAGAAAACACCACTATTTATTTATTTATTTATTTTACACAAAATAATTTTAGTACAAAAACAGGCATGTCAAAACAGTTTTTTTACTCCAATAAATCTCCAATGTGTGAAAAAGTTTTGAAGATAATCAATTAGTGGAGCCCAGAGTTCAACTCAAACACGGTGAAGCGACATTTAGCTGTTATGCTGCATGCAAATGGAATATGCTGCCAACAGAATTTAAGTCAGCCACAAGTTTTTACAATGTTCATTCTTTCATTTAATTTTTGTAAGCTACTTTTTATTTTTTTGCTTAAATTCTGTTGTTCGTAAGTACCTTCAAATGTCCGATTTTATTTATGGGAACCACATTGAGTTACATTAAATGTGTTATATAAATAAAGCTGCCTTGACTTGACTTGCACCACTGCAAACTACAATCACAAAAACAAACAAGGCTTTGAGTGTAAGTACTCTTTACAGAAATATACATTTTAAAGCATGTTTACATGGAGTAATTTACAAGATAAAAGTTGAACTATTATTAGAAAAACTTACTAGATGGGAAAAAAAAAAGTTTTTTTTAAGAGAAAATAGTGGAACACTGGAATAATAATACTGTAAAATACAGGTGTAATATAATGAGTAAAAAGTTAAAATTTTTATGAAAATGGACAAGAAAAAAAATGACAACCTCTCTGACTGTTCATAATGTACTCTTTGTTGTTGTATTTTGGCGTGGCCGATGACTATCAAACACATGACATTTAAACACATGCTTGTGGAGGTCAGAGCAGACGGGCTGCCTGCCTGCAATTCTGCTCCCAGCCAGTAGATGACAACCCCATTCTCCACCCCCGCCCATCTCTTCCCCAGTGGAGTATTCTCCTCTTCCTTTCCCTTTTCATCACTTGGTGATGTCCAGCTGCTGCTGTCAACACCTTCTCGCGCGCCGCAATTCATGGCTTGGCGGCGGCAGCTGAGACCCTCCGTTATGAACTTCAATCTGCTGTTTGCGCAAGGGGGCTTCACCCCCGCCAGTCGGCCTTAATCAAGGGAAACACCCCCTTTTTGCCAGAGCATGGGAGGGGTTGAGGACCCTAATTACCCGGCTGCTATAAACAGATGACTTTGTGTTTAACCAGCAGTCCCCAACAACGGGGATGCGGGCTAGTAACGGTCTGTGAGTCATTTACGGACAGAGAGACTGAACAAAAACAGATTTTATTGATCAGCAGAGTTGTACGTGGCCAAAATATCAGGAAGGGATTTTATTCCTAAATACTGTACAGCAATCCCGCCTCTCTCATACTTGAAATACGTGATATAGAAGTAACCTATTCCCAAACCCATTTTTCAAAACTAACAAACTGACCACCTCACTATATACATCAATAGTCATGCCCAACAATTGACATTATAATTTGAAGCTACAGCTGTTAAAAATCAAGATTGAAGGGGGGAATGACACGCAATAATCTTCAGCAGAAACTAGGCTGAGCTGAAATACTGCACTTCCTGTTTTTAACTCTTCTTCTGTAGTAGTGTTAATTTCGTCAACAAAAATTAAACAAAAATGATTTTGTCAACATACATTTTACACCAGACTAAAACTAGACTAGACTAAACTAAAACCCTCATTAATAAACAATAACTGGGACTAAAATAGCATGCATTTTCGTCGACAAATAAAGACGAAACGAAAATGTACTTCACTTAATAAAAAGTGGACTAAAATCTATGGACATTTTAGTTCATGAACAAAAACGAGAGGATAATAATATGATGAAAATGATATGATGTTGTAAAATCTTGTCCCTTCTAATTTGTCACTGTGACACTGTCATGTGACACATCGTGACACCCCCCCTTTCAAATCTGCAGCTAACGAGTGCAACATGCACAAACATGAGACAGACAGGAGGTGGATTCACGGTAAAAGGTTAAAAAAAAATTGAAATTATAATTATAACGTAACAATCTAACGGCTATAACGTTCCAACAATAATATTAATCCAACCGCTAACTAATGGTGGTTAACTAACTTACTAGCTTGTCGCATGGAGCCATAGTAGCCACTCGTTGATATATTGTCATTGTGTTTTTATCAAAATGATGAGAGAAAATTTTATGTAAAATAATGTTGAACATTTACGATCTAAAACTGCTGACAAAAAAAATATTATATATATATAAATATATATATATATACAGGGATTAAATGATTGTCCTGACTAAAACTAGACTAAAATGTTGAAAGTTTTTGTTGACCAAAACCAGATGAATAAAATTATGTTCTCTTGGACTAAAATAAAGACTAAAATGTCAGATTTATAGTCAACTAAAAATGGACTAAATAAAAACAGGATGATGTTGATGAACTATGTTAAAAACTAAAAGCATGATTGAAACTGGACTAAAACTGAGACTACATTTAAAAATGGTTGATAAAATTAACACTATTCTGTAGTCTAATTTACAGTGTCAAAGTAAAGACTGTGCCACCATCTAGTGGTCGACAGCAGAATTACACTCAAAATAAACAGGAGACAGAACAAACTTGCAGAGGTGGGCACTTCCATCAATCGTCCATTCCCGTCAATCACAATGCCTACCTTTTGGTGATTGCACACTGACGGGAAAACTCTTCGAAATTTGCGTCCTTCTCATTCCCAGTATTTTGCGAGGCTTGGCGTCATAAAGCATTTGCCGAAATTGTTGGAAGAATTCGGCAAAAGGTGGGCATCGTCAATTGACAGTGAATTGTCAATTGAACTCTGCAAAATGGAGTTAGGAACTGTATATAAAAAAATGGTGAGTATGATTATGATTATCATTTACTGGTTTGGGAAGCGCGTTGACCAACACTTCGAGTAGTGCCTCCAAAAACATTTTAGGAAGATTTTTGCGATTCCACCTACCCTAAATACGGCATAAATGCCTCTTGCCTTGCGGCTTTCGATTATTTTCAACTTGCCGCACTCCCTCGGGGGGTGAGGTGCGTGTGTGTGTGTCTTCCCGGGGCTTTCTGAATTTTATTAAAGCCTCAGCTGATTACTTGGAGTGAGGCGCACAGGTTGGCGCGTTTTAGCAGTGGAGTGGAGGCCTGACAGGGTCATGTTTAACATGTCCACAGGCAATCAATTCACCTCAACCCCTCCTGCTACTCCAGCCCTCTCCACCTAAGCTGTCCTTAATAACCAGGCAATGGCGAATTACTGATAAGGCGCCGGGGTCTCTGACCCATATATGCCCGCCGCCGCCGCCACCAGCAGAAGCAACCCTCGCCCCGGCACAAATTGGAGAAATCCTCCCTGAAAGAAATGTACATTTATAATGCATAGAAGTGGAGGGAATTAAATTCATTGAGCAACCGTCAAATTCACCTTTTGTTCTTCGGACTGCTGCACTGTGTCCAGACAAAATGAGTCTTAACTTTTTGCAGTCCAAGCATCATATGTTGTTTACTCATCAAAATTAATGTGACACAAAAAGTCACAACACAAGAATAGTTGTAGTTTTACTCGTATGAAGTCAAGATGTTTGTTTTTTTTTGTTATAGTTGCAATTTAACAAGAAAAAGTTGTATGTTTTTTTTTCCCCATATTGCACGAAGAATGGTGAAATTTGTCAAAAATAATGTCATCCAATATTTGTTTAAATATTTTTTTAATTAGAGGAAAGGTGTCATGATTTTATGCTAAAAAAAATGATAAATAAACTTGACTTAAAATAGTCCAAAAATAATTGGAGTAAAAGTTGCAATTTTATGTGAATAAATTTTGAATACATTATTGCATCAAAAGTTCTATCATTTTAGAAGAAGCTATAAAGTTAAAATTTTACAAGAATAAATTTGCACTATTTTGACAAAGTTGTAATTTTTCAAGAATAGCAACTGTAATAATTATATAATTAAATGAATACCTCTCAGACAGTGTCAATCAAAACTGAATAGGACCATTTCTTAAAAAAAAAAAAAAAAAAAAAAATTGTTTCAGTTGAAAAGTTGTTCAAAGCTTTTTATTTCGCCAAACGTTGTTGCTGTGGGTGATGCGCCAAGAGAAATGATGTTATTTTGTTTATCTGAATATGTATGACAACTGATTCAAATTTGCTGACGCATCAGGCCTGGAAAAAATAATATTTTAGACTTTTATTCACATTATTATCATTATTATCTTTTCTCTCATTAGCTCGTGCAGGTGTACGTGATGTTTTTTTCAAGCGTACATGACTTAAACATAGGGTTTATTTTTCCAGTGGCAAGGTTCCACGCTGCTGCATTTCTCTTTGGTGTCATTGACCCCCGTGTAAGTTTTTACTTAACAAGCCTGCAAAAAGCTTCTACATTTGCCCTCATATGACAGTGACTAATTGCCCTGACCGTGTGAGCTGCTCGTTAGGCCAAGGGACTACTAGCCTTCCTCTTTCTTCCTTCCTCTTCCTCCAAACTAAATTCATTATTTCGCCCATTCACGTCACACGTGCACGCACGCACGCATGCACGCACACACTCCTCCTATTAAAGGTTAAGAGATGAACATTCTTTATCTCTAATTGTATGTTTCTAATTCTCCATATGTGCCACAGTGGCAATCAGCTTTTTTTTTTTTTTTTTTATATGCAGTGCAATACTACAATACATTAAATCTCCATATATGCTTTTTGGTGACTCTGCCGCTAATGCTAAGCTAACCCTGCTAAGCTGTCTGCTTGATAACTGTCAGCCAGCTGGCTGCAACTGAAAGGCGTGTCTTTCTCTTTATTTATTTTTTTGCTAACTCACCTGTGCAGCTGTCGGGGTCGCGGTTGTTTAGACAATTAAGAATGTGCGACCTGGATGGGGGGTTCGGGCTGATCACCGAGAGAAACATCAATCTGATCTGGACGTCATGCTCTCACATTACCGCCAAGTTGTTTATGCTATTTTGGCCTATTGTTTACACAGAGCACACACAAGGAGAAGGGGAAAACAGGTGGGGGGTGTCTTCAATCAATGCCATGCTTTGTGCAAATGCGACTTGTGCCTTCGTGGTCCAAATCAAACTGTGTACATGTAGCATGGATCTGGCACTACTTCCATATTGTCTTCAGTTAGTTTCTCTTCATTCGGTGCACATGCATTCGGCAAGTAGTATCGGACAATGCAACAATGTTACAAGTTAGCTGTGGTTGATATGTGGCTATTTGATCTGTACCAAATCATCCCACTAAGCTCTTCAAAATTCACTTGTTGATTTCACGTTAATAATTGTATTGATTGATTGATTGATTGATTGATTGATTGATTGACATTTTAACTAGGTTAATGTAAAATGGAAAAAAAATGAAACAAATTAAACAAAAAAAAAAAAAAGACATATGTTTTACTTGTCCCATGGTAAGTAAATCTTCCATTAAGTCCTTTAAATTGGTCTGATAGTTTGGTGATATCAATTTTTGAATGTCTTGCAAATCCAAGTCAAATAAAAACATATAATATATTTGATTTGATTTGATTTGAATTATTGAACATATAAAAATACAAACAAACAGCAGAGAAACAAAAATTAAAAAAGAAGAAAAGAAAAAAAAAAGAACAAAAACAAAAAAAACATAAAATCATCACAGTTTACATGTTCAAAAGGGAGTAGGAAGAAGTTAAAAACTTATCTAGTCCTACCCCTTATACGTTATATATTTAAACTTATTCCATTATTAAGACAATACTAGGTTAATACAATATAAAACATACTTTGCAGTTTTTGCCAGATTTATGGAAAGAAAGAAAGAAAGAAAGAAAAAGAATTTGCAGAGTTTGACTGATGGTAAACCCTTGATTTACTTGTGATTTGAACACACACGTACAGATTTCACCTTCCCGTGTGTTCAGCATCATTTCACAACACCTTCCCCCAACCTTTACCACCTTGTGTCAGTCCCTGGACAGTTTTTCAGCATATAAATTTGAAAATGATTTGTCCTGCCCTCTTAATAATTGATGAGAGAGAGCACATAGTCAGGGTCCCTTCAATAAACTCCATCCTGGCTTTAATTAGTGAAAGGAAGGGAGGAAGAGGGGAAAAAATGACGGCGAAGAAGAAGAAGCACACAGGGCCTGCTGAGGACTTTGACTGGGTGTTAGTAATTAAAACTGAAACCAGCAAAAGGAGAGGAGAGAAGGAGGCTCTATTTTTAACGGGCAGGCTGTTTGGTGCCAAGTGCCAGTATAAGGTTGTGCAATAAAGAGTGATAATGAAGGTGCGAGACCTCTGGGGGCTGACTGGGCGCTCGCTACAATGGCTGCTCTCGCGGCAGACTGAAATACGGGGAGCAATTAGAGGAGGCAGCGTGTGGACTGGCCACCAGAGATTAGTTAACACCTCAGGAGTGGCGCTTCAGGACAGGCACATGCTTGTTTTCCTCTCTCTCTCGCTTGTTCCCTTTCAACATATCACAGGCAGCCTTAATGGCCGCGCTTAGCTTTGTTTTTTTTTTCCTTTCTTTTTGGAGACGTGTAAGTGCCAGACGGAATGAATCAGTCTTGATCCTTTTAATATTGAAAGTTTTCCCTTTTAAATTAGACTGACAATTTCATCTGAATGCAGAAATGTTCCAAAAATCACCCAAAAATCAGATAGCTAGCTTAGCTTGCTAGCTAGCTTGCTAGCTTGATAGATAGATAGATAGATAGATAGATAGATAGATAGATAGAGTAAAAAAAAGTGAGTAATATTTACTTGAAAACACCTCAGAAAGTTTTGTTTTTTTTTTACTAAAAAAATCTGAGTACATTTTAGAAGAGGATTTTTCAATTAAATTTTATTTGCATATTATTATTATTCGTCGGCCTTTCGTCATCGTCAGTCTGCCATTTTTTTCAAGGCGAACCAATCGTCGGTCTGCCATTTTATTTTACCCGTGCTTTTGTTGTTACTTCGTCACCACTATTTTAGGACTGAATGACAAAGGTGGGCATTCCACCACCAGTATTGACGGGCCGTCCGGCAATCCATCACATCAGTAATCCCTTTAAGTATTAAAAAAAAAAAAAAAAAAAAAAAAAAAAAGCCCCGATGCTCCTCTTCTTAATTCACATTCACATGAAAAACATCATTAAACTAGTTAGCATACTAACCGTAGCTGAAATAGCACAAACTGGTGTGACATCACACATGAGCATATATATACGTACTGTATTTACAATCATCTCCTTGACTCAAGCATTTATTAAAAAATTATTATTAAAAAATAATAATGAAACATATATATATATATATATATATATATATACATATATATATATATATATAAAATAAAGTATAAAATAGTGTTTGTTAAATAAAGTTTATTGTAAAAAAAAAAAAAAACACACACACAAAAAAAATTCTTAGCCAATCATAGCCAGCAACAGGTTTCTGCAGAGATCCTTTATTGAACAGAGAAGTAGTCACTCTCAAACACAAATATATTCAATGTCCTCTTAACTCATTCACTGCCAGTCCAGGACAAAAAAAAAATCTTTGACGTCTAAAACCGTCTATGGCAGTGAATGTGTTAAAGTTGGATGTCCGCATGTTTTGAATATTCTTGGAGACTACACAAAAGTTGTGGGTTTTTTTAAACTATGTGTAGTAAACGCTGCAATTTACTGTTGTTGCTTTAATACCAAGTTGATGCATAACGAAAAAGCTTTTTTTGCACATTGTTTTATTGCGTGTGCAGGAAAAAAATGAATCTTTGACGTCTAAAGCCGTCTATGGCAGTGAATGTGTTAATAACACACACAAACAAACACATCAGAGGCACACAGTGCATGCTTCCTTCAGACGTCAGCACAGGCGTCGTCTGTGAGAAGTATATCGGCATTTGACCTGGTGAGTGACGATTACACTGACTAACGAAAACCCACATCCATCATTTATTTATCTGCCTTTATTTTTATTTTTTTATTTTTTTTTTAGTTTCTTGGCATTCGTCAGAAAAATGTGGGTCCGTCAGCTACAGACCGACAGGTTGCCCACCTCTGGGTAACAGCACTTTACAGAAAAGTTCAAAACAGCCAAGATTGTCATATTGATTGATTGATTGATAGATCGATTGATAGATCGATTGATTGATGTACAGTAAACATTGGAAATGCTAAATCCCCTGATGAAGCAAAAAGGTATGACTTGACGCTGACTAGCTAATATCAGCAAGTAAGTTTGCTGCTGTGTTCTCGTACTCCCACATTGATGTTCAACTCACAAGTCAAAGCAGCCATGGTTCATATTTTTAAAAAATTGGGTCACTTGTAAGTCAAGGTATCACTGTGCTATATTTACTGTGTGATAACTGTTTACACCAGGGATCACCAACGTGATTGCCCCCAAGAAAAGTCACCTGTGCTCCTGTTCTGAAATAGCTCAACATTGATGCAACATTGTGATATAAAAGAAAAGTAATAGCTCATCCAACCTGAACGAGACACGCATTGTGTCAATTGAATGAGTAGAATTTGTTGAAAATTACCGAAACTATGATGTGCCGTTAAACTGTTTTGCTTTTTTTTTTTTTTTTTTTTCCCTGGTTTTTGGCCGCTTCATTATTCACGCGATGACTTCCCATCACACGCCTTCTTCTCTGCACACCATGACAGGCTTGGCGAGTTGCAGGAAACCTTAAGCCAAAGAACCAATCAAGGGGACATTGTTAATAGAGGCCACATATAAGCCGTTAAGCCACTATGTGCATAATGTTATTTAATTGGAGTCATAAAAAGCCAATTAACCCCCCCACCCTTTTCTTTTTCCCCCTGTCCCTCTCAGTCTGTGTGTCGCCTCCTCGCTGTCAAAGCACGACACATTTTTGGCATACAGTATTATTTAGCTTGTCTTTCTATAAATAGCTTTAAATATTTGGGGAACGCACACGGGAGAGGTGATGAGCTCTCATACGGAGGCGGTAAGGATTGCCACAATATACCCGCTCGCAGGAAAACAGCAACAGTGTGTCGCAATATTGGATCTGTCAGGCTCAGGCCATTTAAATTTCAATGCCACTAAAGTGGAATGATGGAGGGGGGGGGGGGGGCAGACACTGTTAAATATGATGCTTGAATGAAAATCTAAACCCTCCAATACCTCTAAGCAATGTAACTCAATGAGATGAATTAACTGTAAATGCCTCATTCTCTGTGTGAGTGTCTTCCAATTTAAAATCTCATTATTCATATAAGATCCTGAACAAGGTGACTCTTAGGATAGATGGAATAAGTGAAGATAATCTTACCGGACAGTTTTATGCAAATAGGAAATGTATTGAATCAACTGTGAGGAGAATGGTGAATCAAATAAGCTAATAAAGTGGAGTCGGGATGAAAAAAACACCATGAATAATGTTTCCCGGCTATCTCGGCTCAGTGTGAACGCCGCCGCCTGTGAAGTTCCAAAGTGCATTAATCCAAAAGCTCTTTTAATGTGCATTCTCTTCAGCGCTTTAGCCGGCGTTAACTGTCTTTTCAATGACACCAAATCAGTGAACTCGGCATCTTTTAATCGTCGGCGTTTTGTCGACATTCCCCGCAAATGGTGGCGGGTGCAGGTAATAATGGCGCCGGTTCGCGTGCCGCCTAATAACGGAATGCGTTGTTGGACCGTCCAGACGCGAATTGATTGCGAGCTGTCGCTTTTCCCGAGTTGAGCCGGCCTGCCCCCTGAGTTCATCCATAATTTATTGTATAAATAATAGAACATTCATTACGCAGGAAATATGAATTTTCACATCGTTTTTTATGTTGCTTATGGATCGGTTATCGGTGCTTGAATTTGTAGTTGTTTTGCAGAACTACAAAATTGTGGAGCATGACATTTGTGTTGAATCCATTAAGCCAGTGCGGAAAAGAAGAACATCTACAGTAGTTGTGAAATGTAATCACTACTGATTTTGGCTGTTTGAGTGCTGAACAGAACAACAGTGCACAAGGAGAAGCCAGGCCAAAGCAATCGATGGAGCAGTCGTCCAACCTCAGCCAACCAAGGCTGTTGTTGCGTTCAGCTGCTTAGGCCTGGCTGGCCCACTGACCCGGAAGTTACATTTTGCTGCTCAATTTGCAGCTGAAAGTTGATTTTTCTGCTCAATATTGAATTAGTATCTGAATGTTGAATTTGCTGCTGAATGTTGATTTTGAAGCTGAATATTGGCTTAGGAGCTGAATGTTGAATTTTTGAAATTGTACATGTATGCATTAAATATTTTGATGGTAATAAAATGTTAATTCAATCAGATTGATTATCTGGTGGCAAATATATCCTTCTCAAAACAGGGTTGGTCAATCCAGGTCCAGAAAGTAAAAACCTTGGCCAAAGCCAAACTGTTTCAGGGTTTTTACTTTCTGGACCTGGATTGACCAACTTCATGTAGGTTACTGAAATTGAAATGGCAAAATTAGTTTGCCAATATAACTGGTCGAGCGCCGAAAACAATCATTATTTCACACCAGCTCGCTCAGCTATATTGGGTTGCAGATCATTCGAAATCAACAGGATTCTTGAAACTATGCAATCAAAAATTAAGCTTGTTTAAAGTAGCACTAAGGAACTTTTCAACCTTAAAAAAATATTTTCATAACTCTTCAGATGAAACATCAACTTAAAACTAGTAGAATAGTAACTTTGCCTTGGGCTGAGGGGTCTTTATCATATTTACTGGCACTAAGCAACTTTGAGGAGGATGGTAGGAACACTGCCACACAAAAAACTACAAATGTGCTGACTGCTTTATGGCATAAGTCACTTCCAGCCTTCAAGTCAATTTCAAGGCATTCAAGGCATAACATTACTACCACTTTTGTCCATATGGCGTCATAATCAACATTAACTGAAAGTTCCTTAGTGTTGCTTTAAAAAATTGGGCTGATAGAAACATTTTACTAAGGTGAGCTTTGATTTCCCCTACCTCGACCATTACAATTTCACGTTTTTGTGCCATATAGACAAATAAGATTGGTCGGAAGATTGTGGCTACTGGAGTGCTGAAAAGAAATTCATCTTAGATTAATCGGTTATTTTTTTTATTTTTTACTTTAATGAAGATTCATTTATTCCTCATGTTAAGTAAACAATTCATGGAAAAATCTAATTGATGAAATCCACATATCAAGAGAAAAGAAGATCCCATTACTTTTCAGAATTGTTTAGCCCTAGTTAATAGTTCATTACGAAAAAACTAAAGTGACTTTTCCAACAGTGACTTTAATAACTGAAGCATTTCAGTAGAAGTCAAGGTTTTTTTTCCCCCCTTCCCGAGTGGATTTGTGAGATTTACAGCAAAGACAGCTGTGTGTCAGCGGCTGCGAGGCTGGCGTGGACCCGCCCATCACTCCACATTAGAACTCCTTTGAACATAAGCATATTTCACTGGGAGGTTGGCGGCGTGTGTCGCGCAGGAAATGATCCACGGTGCGGCACAACAGCGAGCGGGGAGATAAGGCGAGCGAGCGGAGAAGCCGGGAATTAGAAAAGAGGTCACCCAAAAATTGACGGGCGATGTGATTTACCGGCTTGAACTAATTTCCTCGTTTGCTTTGGCTTCTCGTGGTGACTTGGTGAACAAGCGTCACTGTTCAAGAACCTGCTGTAAAATAAAATTAACATAATAAAAACCAGCCAAGCACAAAAGTAGTCCAAAAGGAAAGTGACAAAGTGGCGCCATAACGACATGAACGCTAACAAGGAAAAAGTGGAAGTCCGCAGTGTGCAAACTCAGCCTACTATGGGACATCTTCTTCTTCTTTTAATTTATTTTACAGAATATTTATTGCGAAGTTTTGCTGCTCTCATTCACTGCATAGATTCCCACTTGCAGTCCTGCTGCATCTGACGGCTTATTAAACACTTCTGTCAATAAGAAGTGTGGTGAATGTTAATTTCAGAGCCATCCGTCGATAAGTGACCATGAAACCGGTGCAAATTAACCTCCAAATGTCATGGGAAATGCCTGCATCATTACTGTTCGCATAAAAAAAATACATTTGGTGACACAGGATAAGCAATATATATTATGCACTGAAGGCTTAACTTGTAGTAAAACGCTTTGTCATAAATTATTTAAAGCTGGTGTGATATTGCATTTATTCAGTCACCAAAATGTTTTAGAGAGCAGAAAGTGCTTGTGAAGTTGTCACTTCACTTTTTTTTTTCATTGCAGACGAAATATAATTAAACCAAAGATGTTTACGCTTCCAAGGACAATTCATTTAAAGTCTCTTTAAAGTGAAAAAGAAAAAAAAAAAAAAAAAACTTCTAAGTTTGCCATAATTTAGAGAAGAGTGTTGTTCACAAACCTGCCAAATTTGAATGGTTAAAAAAAGTATCTAAAGTGAGTCTTAAATATCCTGAAAAATCAAGCTTGTTTCTCCGCTCTCAAACAAAGTGGGTGTGTCCGCCGCATGCTCAACTGTCAATCAAATGCCGCTAGTGTGACCTGGAAAAAACAGATGCTACTTTTTCCTCATACCTACACATAAACTACATTACATGCTTGACCAGCAAATATATATGCAGTTTCATGCTGCAACAATGAGGCGCTCTAAAGCAGCCACACCGCCGCAAAGCTCCTGTCGCACACTGGCTTTCTCTGCGTGATGTGCGCGCACTCACAAACTACAATGAAACACACTAGCAGACTAGTCGAAGGAAAGATACACTTTGACGCTAACTTAGCTGTCATAGGTTGGAGATAATTGAAATTCAATGTGGTCAAATGGCAAAAATATGATTATTTTTTTATGAATATCACATTAATAGTGAGTTGCAGATAAAAGATCATCCTGAACATGTTCTGGCGTTGTGGTGCAGCAAAGTTAAGAGATAATAGCCATTTAAAAAAAAAAAAAAAAAGGCATATACAAATACATACGTGTATCACTAATCTGAAGGTATCAGGTAGGGATGTAACGATATCCAAACATCACGATATGATATTATCACGATAAGAAGGTCACGATACGATAATTATCACGATATTGTGGGGTGGTTGGCGATACAAAAAAAAGGTCACAATGTTGTAAAAAAACATCTTGTTCTATAAAAAAATATATATATATATATTCTGCTTTTGTAAATTACAGCAATGAAAAATATTATAAAAATATTAGAAATATTATATATAAAAATATATAAATATTATATATATTGAGGCACTTACTTGCTAATGCAAGCACATATTGAGTTCCTCCACATATTGACTCGGTTCACAAGCATATTACGTGCGCCTTCATCTGACCATTAACGTGGATTTGAAACATAGAAGGGCCAAAACATGCCTTGTGAAAATTCAACTGCACTAAAACAACTAGCCACGAGAGGGTGCTAGAACTACACAAATGGAAATCAGCCCAACTTTTTGAACAGATGTGCTGCTTTTAATATCATGACATGATGACGACGATATATCGTGGCAGTTTTAATATTGTGATAACACGATATTGCGATTATCGTTACATCCCTAGTATCAGGATTACTTTGCCGGTGAGAAGCACTCAAAATGTTATCAGTAAAATCTGACTGAAGAAAACCCCAGCAAAAGTATTTTCATAAACATTTGTATTTTTTACACAATCTAATTACATTTTCATCGAATATTGCACAAAATGGTAGGCAATATATTACATATACCACCATATATATTTATATACCCAAGAAGTGGCAGGATTTCTAAAACTAAAATAATAATATATAGTCTTGCCAAAAAGTCTTGCCATCACACATGCCCCAAATACATGCTTATTTTGAGGAAAATTCAGTATTCTGTATCAGTTTCAACACTTTTAATCATACAAAAATGATTTGTTAAAAAAAAAAAAAAAAGATCTCAATTTTCCATTTCTATTCATTTATTCTTTGATGTCTAATTTGGATCCTTTTATATCACTTTGTATTCATGAAAAATACATTTGGCTTCTTGTCGAATGATGTATTCACTCACCCAATTTGCCCATTAGAGACAATAAGCAGACAGAGGTGCAAAATGTAATGATACATATTGTTTGCCATTAACCTTGAGTTATTATTCAGTGCTAAGTAGTGTGTGCAGGACTAATAGAAGCCGGCATGGTCGGGATCACATGAAAAACGGAGACACGATGATCCTTTCATCCATTACACACCTTAAAAGTTTTTTTTAAGCTCCACTGCGCCACTGTTTTTCTTTGCATGTGTCCATCGCGGGGGGTGCTGGCGCCTATCTCAGCTGGCTCTGGGCAGTAGGCGGGGAACACACTGAACTGGTTGCCAGCCAATCGCAGGGCACACAGAGACGAACAACCATCCATGCTCACAAGCACACCTAGGGACAATTCGGAGCGCCCAATTAACCTGCCACGCATGTCATGGAAATGTGGGAGGAGACCGGAGTACCCGGAGAAGACCCACGCAGGCACGGGGAGAACATGCAAACTCCACTCAGGAAGACCGGAGCCTGGACTCAAACCCGAGTCCTCAGTACTGGGAGGCGGACGTGCTAACCAGTCCTTTGCATGTGTCATTCTTTTAAAATATAGATTTGTGTATTTTTTTTTTTTAATATATTTTTCAAATATATTAAATGTCGACCAACAAAGCCCCGCTTGTCAGCAGATATTCCTGGAAGTGATGAGGCTATTGCAGTCTACAGTGTGGGCTAAATCCAACTCATTGGTTATTAACGCTATGGCCTTTTTGCTAAGCTAACGCGCTCTTTCCCATACATTGTGATTGTTGTTTTCCCACGATGGCTGTGAATCTCCTGGCCTTACAGCACTCAGACTCTGGGATTTATGCAGAAAAAAATACCCACTTGTTTATTATTGTTTGACATTTGGAAAATAGCCGAGTGTAGCTTCTTTTTATTTTGACGTGGGAGCGATATGAAGTGCGAGAAGTTGCTGACGAGATGAGAGAGTGTGCGGCTGATATTAAATGTCTTTGCATAAATTGCTGCTGGGAATGTATTCAAGAGGGCCAAAAGTTTGGGGTTTTTTTCCGTGCAATTTCTTACAGAGCGACGCATCTGCTTCCTCGGGTCTTTTCGTTATTAATTTGGCGGGGTATTGATATTGTCCCGTCAGTATCGCTGTGACCGACGGAACTCCGGGGGAAAAAAAAAAAAAAGATCATGCTGGCTTTCTCAAATGATTCTTAGATGGTTTGCAATGTGGAAATATCAGATTGTGACATTTGGCAGCCATGAAAATGTTTCTGTTTTCTCATGCATTTGAATCCTTGTTCTCAAATAAATCCCTAAATTTGCAAAGATGTAAAGAGTATATATGGTGAAAATCTGACTTTTTTGTTGTTTTTCTACAAATATTTGGGTCTGTGGAATGACCTCCCACCTATCAACTGGCTAAATTAGCCTGCACCATTTATTTGCAGCCTGGATGTTGAGGTGGTGAACATCTCCTTTCCATTCCCAAAGTCCCTCAATCATGAATAAAGCAAAACAATTTCAACATCATCATGCTCTCAGAACATTATACTGTTCCTTAGTTCTACCTCGTCATACCTATTATATTATGTCAACGTATGGTGAAACAATGTTACATACATTCATTATTCCATCCATCCATCCATTTTCTTGACCGCTTATTCCTCACAAGGGTCGCGGGGGGTGCTGGAGCCTATCTCAGCTGGCTCTGGGCAGTAGGCGGGGGACACCCTGGACTGGTTGCCAGCCAATCGCAGCATTCATTATTCATATTACAAAAACCAGTAGCAGGGAAAATAAGTAGGTAAACATAGTGGTGTCAAAGTCCAGTCCTCGTGGGCCTGAGTCCTGCATGTTTTAGAGGTTTCCCGCATTCAACACAGCTGATTCATATTTAAGCTCACCAGCAAGCCCTGCAGGAGCTTGATAATGAGCCTGATCATTGAATCAGGTGTTGGAAGAGAGAAACCTTGAAAACATGCAGGACTTTGGCCCTCGAGGACTGGATCTAGACACATGTGTAATCTAGCACATAATAATCTATTTATTCAATCACACCTAATTAAGACTCATAACCTGGCGAAATACTATACCTTATTTGTCTTATCTAAAGAGTTTAACAAATTACTACCAAATAACGTCAAATGTTTTTTGGACTTCGAAAGAGTACTTATCACATGAGGCGTTTGGAGTTTTTGTCTGTGGGGTAAAACTGGACAGTCTTGAATAGTACAAGCAATGCCGAAGTATCTATAGCTTTTAAGCATCTTACAAACGTATGGCCTGGTCACAGTACAAGGAGAATGGGACATTAGTTGCTGTCATTTAATTACCATCGTTGGTATGTAATTATTGTTGAAATATACTATATTCTAAATTAAGCACACTATCACTGCATATTTACTATTTTTTTTGTTGGCAAAATTACCTTCAATGTGATGTAAAACTTGAAATTAGGGATGTTCGATACCACTTTTTTTCAGACCGATACCGATACTCAGACCCTCAGTACTCACCGATACCGATACCAACTGCCGATACCAGTAGTACATTTTGACAAATAAAAAAAATCACTAAAAGATATTTTTAAACAAATATATTTCCTTCAATTTGGACAAAAAAAAAAAAAAAAAACAGCACAGTCACTCTTCAATAGTCGTAACGCTCAAAATAAAACACAAAAATGCTCTTTTAGTTTAAGATTCACAATTTTGAAGTATTTCCAAACCGGTGAAGTTTTGGTGAAAAACTGCTGCAAGCTAGCACCAGTTACAGGCAAGGAGGACTCACTTAACGTCTTCCCCCTCTGCCATCGGTCGCTTGTACTCGTCTGCGTCACGAGTACTCGAGTACTTGAAAAAAGGCTGGTATCGGCCCGATACCGATACCTGGTATCGGTACTCGCCCATCCCTACTTGAAATAAATATATACGTAGCAGTTCCACCAGACGGATGGATGAATATTTTGAAATACTTTTTTTTTTTTTTTCTTTTTTACTATAAATACTGTACATATATTTTGTCTTCATGGAAAGTAGAATGGTGACAAACACCTGGTAGGGCAGCACCCAACCACCCTCTCTATTAATCAACTGCTACAATATCTAAGGCAGAAATTTTGAATAGGGCTCAGTTGTGCAGGTGTACCTAATGTAGTCCTCCTGAAATAGTCGTAGCGCTTGCACACGCACAGTCAATAACAAGCTGCACAAATCAGCTTGCTAAAAGACCCTTGTTAACATTTTAAACCTGGAGAATCATCCCCCCACACACACACACACTCTTGACGCACACTTCCAAATGGAGACGCTAAATCAGGCTCCTCTGCGACGGCGCGGTGGAAAAACTTGAATAGATTTGGAATTTTAAAAGCGGAGATCAAATAAAAATCGCACAAAGGCGCCGGCGAGTGGAATTGAAAGTGTGATACAGATGAGGAAGGAGGGGTTGGTGGGTTGTGAGTTCTATATGTACGTGTGGGGGGTGGGGGATGAAAACAGGATTAGACGCCACAGGCCTGGTTCCCACAGATTGCCTGGAATGGGGAACAGATTTAAAGCAGGTATACTGCGTGTTGACAGCTTTTTTTTTCACCCCCCCTCACATTTAAGCAGACCCATGTCAAAACCTGTTTACATGTGCTGAAAAGAAGCGGAACATGTTCCACTCGAGTAAGCTATTGAAGGACCAACTTGGATGATTTGACACTTGGGGTCGAGCGGCTGTTTTTTCCCTTTCAAAATGACACCACAGTGTCCCTGCTGTTAGAAACAATTGTGTGTGTGGACCTGCATCTTCTCCCACTTTGATTTTTGTCACTGCGCGCTGACTTCTAAGCGCTTCCTCACACGTGTCAGCAAGTTTGAGAGCTTAAAGTGTTTCATGTTTAATGGGATAAGCAGCAACATGAGCTTCTTTCTAGCCAATCTCAACCCAATTGAGTGTGTGTGTGTGTGTGTGTTTAATGCAATTTGTCAACTTCCCTCCACTAGTGGGATTTGTTCCATACTGTTAGATGTGCAGTCAATTACATAGCATCTCTGAAGAGTCTTTTGCGAGAGAGATTGCTCATCGGGCAATATTAAAAGCTACTTAGTGCATGCCGGACCAGAAATGAGCTAATAGCAATATACTTTTTCAAGTGTTTTTTATTTATTTATTGCACAGTGTTGCATTTAGCCCTTCTTCTTGTATTTGTACACATTGATGTAGGCACTTACATGCCAGTTTATTAGGCATACACACACTTGTAGTGTGGTTGGAATGCATGAAAGAAATGACCAACAAAAACATATATTTTAATATATATATATATATATATATATATATATATATATATATATATATATATATATATATATATAATTTATACCTTTCTTTCTTTCTTTCTTTCTTTCTTTCTTTCTTTCTTTCTTTCTTTCTTGTCAGAATTAAGAATCAACTATACTAAGAAATTACATATAAACTTCATACATGCAACATTTCATTATTATTCATTGAAATATGTATATATATATATTACATATTTTAATTAAATCTTGTTGCAGTGGGCTGCTGCCAAGAGATGCTGAAAACCTCTACCTTGGGGCTCAGGTAGCACTTCTATACAAAAAATATATATAATTTGAGGCCTGCACACGGTGTTTTAAGTGGGGAAAAAATAAGTGCTGGTACTCCCCTAAAATAAGTAAGTAAATAAATAAATAAATGAATAAATATGTTTTTAATTAAATAATACAATTTAATATTTTTTTCACAGAAAAAAGTTGGGGGTGATATGGGTGCCCCATACAGGATCCTTATATGGGATAATGAGAGCCTAGCTAAGAACAAATGTCATTGTTTGCATCAACCATTCAGAGTATTATCTCAGTATCGTGAATGGTGACTTTATTGCAGAAGTTAGGTTTATATTTTACAGCGATTGCTTTTTCTTGTGTTTTATTGTGTGCTTTGCTTTCATTTCATTGTTGATAGTTCTGATAACTGGTTCTGATGATACAGACTTTGAGTAGTACTCTGAAAAATGCCTTATGAGATAAATTTTACATTCACATTCTTACTGATGAGATCTGCATTTAGAGCTTCTCCCACACTTATTTTATACTTATTGGTACAGCTGTACGCCACACAGTGGTATTTTCGCTGTAGGGGAAGAAAATAACGTGGGGAAAAGTATGCAGCAGAAAAGTCAATGTACAGTATTCAATTTACAGTTGGTGGGCTGGGAACTCAAGATAGCCGCCACCGGCTTCACTTCTCGTGTCAGCATGAGCAGTCCAGGTTATTTCATTCGTCCATGCTATATCAGCCTCAGAGTTAGACCGTGGTCTTTTTTTTTAAGCTTTGAACCAAGACAGCATGTTAGCGTTTTCATTTCATTGTCTTAACTCAAGGGCTATGGTTGTACACACGCGTTCTGGTCAGCTAGCATCATGTTTATAGCGCGACTTGAATGACCTATGCGCGTTTCATTCGTTAAGCACAGATCTATATCAATACTGGATTAATATTGGATGTTATGAGCGCAGGGCTTCCATACTATATGTAAGTCTGTGGATGAGCGGCGCTCGCCCTAACAGCCTTTGAGGATCAAAACATGCATTGTCAAGCGTACTGGAATGCTGACAGACTGTGACAGTATGTTCGTTGCACGTTGCGAAGTACCTGAATACTCAAGGGCGACTTTTAGAAGTGCCCACTTAAAACAGTGCCTGCATGTTTTAAAGTAGCTGTTGGTTCCTGTGACAATGTAACATTTGGATTTCGGAGCCATGGTAATTGGGTGCCTTTTGTAGTTAAGTAACTTCTTTTACTGAAATGACCTTGATAGTGACCCATCAGTAAAGTTGAAAAAAAATAAAAAATACGACATAGCTGTGAAATGTTTAGTAATGTTTAGTTTGTTTAATGTACTAGCATTTTGCTAATGCCTACACATTGCTACGTTTTTGCTGTGAAAAGATACCTGCTTAAATAATTATTTAAAGGCTTTTCCACTCTGTGACGGAAAGCGTTAGCTGCCAGCTAACTTGTGAGCTAACAGCAACAACTGATGTGAACAAAGGCGCTCAAGTTCTTATATAGCCTATAGGTGGAGAGTGACTCACGCCAGATCTCAAAGAACATCACAGGGCACTGTTTAGCCATACCCAACAAATTAAGAAAACTGACATGGTGAAAAACTTTTTTATTTGGATTTTTATGACTGTATCCTCCGTGGCACGTGCTTTAAGTCTGCGCAGAGGCGGGTTAGACCCGATGTTGGTAATTTCTTAGATGAGTGCAGGTTGGCGGATCTATGCTGTGGGAGTGGTCACAGCTAATTTCAATCATGGTCAATCAAAGCGGCTCTTTTCATTCTATTTCAAAATGGGGTGTGAGTCTTGACATGGCTGAAGCACATTTGCGTCGTGAAGTGATTCAGAGGGTTTGTTGTTCACATATTTATGAATAAAATTGTTCTGGCATCCACCACACATGTCTGTATGTTCCCCTATATTCCACAACTGAATATGTCACTCAGTCTTTGCACATTTCTGCAATTATCTTCAAAATGAATAATGTATGTAGAAACATCTCAAAATTACTAGGTCTTTAATAGTGTTGTTCCAATACAAATTTTGGCTTCCGATACCCGGGCTGTGTCGTATCGGCCGATGCCAATACCGTACCGATACCACGCCGTTTGAAAATGCATGTTTACATGTAAAATCGTTACTACCTTGGTCAGGTGCTACTTAAAAACATCTGTGCGTTCAAATTTCTATACTAGTATCGTTAAATGCCATCGGCCAATACCGCCAATACCGATGCAGCGTTTTAATGCAGCCCCTCCCGATACTGATATCACTTTAAGATTTCTTTGAAATGTAACATGCATTACAAATTAAATGTATTATTATTATTATTATTATTATTATTATTATTATTATTATTATTATTATTATTATTATTATTATTATTATTATTATTATTATTATCGACAAGTGTACATCTTCTTTTAGTTACCTTTGTATGACGATCTCCTGCATGGACTGCAGCAAGTCCGTTCTGCTTCCGCCATGTAGATTGCGTGCCTCTCCCGTGCTGAATTTAATGTGAATGAGGGGATCAAGTCAGCGGTGTTCACTCCCACAACGGCGCAAAAGCAAATATCTAACTGCATCTGTTTACGAAAATACCAAAAGAAAACTCCACTTATGTGCAGAGTTAGACTGCACTTAGCACACTAGACTTAGAATCGCACTGAAAATAGAGCCCGCTGTGCTTTTTTTTCTTTTCTTTTTTTCAGCTCTTGTCTCACATCTCATTAGATTGTGGTGGCCGTTTAATGTATAAGAACGTTCACTCCCCAGTTAATGATTGATGACAAATATTTTATTAATCATTTCATATGCTCTTCAAATATTATTCTATCCACCTGCTGCATATGATCCCAACGCCCGCTCCCCCCTTCTTCTCTCTTTTGGTGATCATACATAATTTAGTCCCCGGCCACATCTAATAAATGATGTTGACATATGCTCTAGCAGGGAGCGCCGCCTGCAAGTGTTGCTTGATAAGCGTCTTTGCATTTTTCACTGGATCCAATTTTGCCCTATCAGTCAGTCGGCGAGTGTGTGGCAGCGTCGCTCACACGCTGTGCCCCCCCCCCCCCCCCCCCCCCCCCCCCCGACATGTCCCGGGGCGTCCGATTAGTGAGTGGGGGGGAGCAGAGGAGGAGAGGTTAGGAGAGCGGTGGGGTTAGAGATGTGTGTTAAATTTTAATTTGTCACCAATAGTGTTTATGTTTACGTGTGTGTGGATAAGGTGGCATTTATAAAGATCACATTCATGAATCATGTTAAAATGACATCGTAGATGAATGCAATCGAGGAAGCCGTGCTTATGTGTGTGTGAGGGGTGGGGGCGGGGAGGGGCTGCACAAGGTCAGAGTTCAGCGCCACACAGCAGAGAAGATTGAATATGGAGACGGATTAATATATCCAAATATTTGTCCACAGCATTTGCAGGCAAGGATGGATTCCTACAGTTGAACAGGGAAAAAAAAAGAAACAACCTTCCTCCCTTCACCTCCTCTTCCTCTGCCCCCACCCCCCCTTGAATCAATTCAATCAATTCGCCCCCACCAATTGTTTGTTGGGTTTTTTCCTTCCCTTCCTCTTTCTGCTGACCACACCTCAAGGATTAATATTTGATTAGCCTTTAGGAGAGGTGGAAAGTACTTATTAACCTTATTTGTCAATCTGTCAGTGCCACGCTGCCGATTGGGCCTTGCGGCGGCAGGCGGCGGGCCGGAGGGGAGGCGGTATAAGGAGGGGGAAGCGGTTGTGTGGGGGCAGCAAGAAGAGGAGGGGGATGACTTCAGGGAATATCATGTCTTCCGACGGCCGCTCTCCCCTGGCTGTTTCATCCTAATTATCCAGTTTAGGCTGCTGTCACATGCACGACAATCACTTCTGCTCCTGCACAGGCAGCGGACATAACATTAGGTACACCTCCACCAACTAATGAGACCCACCACCAGAGCTGTGTGCCTTTGCACAGATAAGAATACCAATTTCTTGAATTTTAATTGGCTGTATTTAGATAAAAGGATCAGAAAAAAAATGCTCAATACATTTATATAAGGCCAGTGTGATACAACTGATTAGAATGTTGTATGTATGTAACCTTACTATTATTAATTTTACAGAACAAATATGCATGGTCCCTTGAAAAGTGCAATAAATAATGAATTGTTTTGTGTCATTTCCAATGAAAAGATACCCATAATTCACTTGAACTGAAAATGTGGCCAAAGAATAAATCATTTTTGTCTTGGTGTTGAGAGCTGTTTTCACCCTCGAACGTAGCTCAATAATTCAAGCAAACTGTCAGAAACAGCTTAGTGTAATTTTACTTGTGTCAGGGCAAGAAAATACTGTAAGAAGACAAAAAACAAAGGGGCTCTTTATCATGCATTACTGTATTATTATCTTTGATTGTTTCTTAATGTTATGTGTGATGTGTAAGTATATAATATAGTGGATAATTAATAAAAAGATCAAATGCTGTCCTTGGTTGGACTGTATTCTAAACAAAGAAAAAAAATGGTTAAATAAAAAAGCCTCATTAAAAAAAATCATAAACAAATAATAATAATACTTCAAGGTCATTTTTATTAAAAGGCATATGAAGAGAAAGCACTGAGTCACTATGGAGACCGGACTTGAAAACCTTCGCACTGTACGGCGTCCCGTTTTTTTCATTAGTAATTTTAATTAAGTCTTCCCGCACAACAGCGAAATTGACTTTATGCATAATTGTTCATTATACATCTTGTTTTCTACAATGGGGAAATTAAGGAGTCTCAAACGGATGAACGTGAGACGTGATTAGTCTCCTTCCTCCCAAATGTATCATCGTTGACTTTTTTTTTTCTTTCTCCTTTTTAACGGACGGCTCCGAAGTGATACTGATACTTCGACGTGCAAAAAAAAACAAAAACCATTTAATGAATTGCCAATTTTGTTGTCAAATCAAGATAACAGACACTCTTTGGGGAAATTTAAGGTGGAGGACGCACGTTTTGAGCAATCATTCAGAGCGCTGAGGCATTTATTTTGCCATTATTGACACTAAAAATGTTTTGGAGGGTTTTTTTCCCTCATATTTCAGCTCTTTTGTTTACCCAGCATGCACTGCAAAGTGTACATCTCTGATCCGTCTCCTCAACCTCTTGTCTTATCTGCCATCGCACACCCCCGCGCGCCATTGAGCTTAGTCAAAGACCATCCTGTCCTTTTGCCTGTGTTAATTACAGATCCTTTCATGTGATAGAACGCCTCGCTGTAGAGATTGATTACTCTGAGCTAAGTTGTCTTCCAATTACTTAGACAATTAGCCAACTAATTAAAATACTTAGCCTGTGCTTTGGAAAAAAAAAAAAAGGAAGCTGAAGAGGAGAGGCGCTGCGAGGATCTCCCTTGATATCCTCACTGTGTCTCACGCTGAGGCGAACAGCCCCGGCGTGGCCCACTGGAAGCCCTGCGAAGAGGCCCTCCATGAAGCTCGGATCAGAATGTGGATTTAGGATTTGCAGACTTTTTCTGCATTGCTTTGTTCACCGTGTGGAATGGAGTTGACGTCATCAGTAGGAACCGTAATTAGTTAGCTATAAAATGGCACCTCAAAATCAACCTTGAGGTTGATTTAGTTTGTCAAAGTATCAGTAGACAGGGGCTGCCATAAATCAAAATGAATAACTGCCTGTTCATTTTGGAGCACAAAATGAACGACTTCCTGTTCATTTTGGAACATTGGTCTTATCAAGTTTGCCATGGAGCTATATAGGTAAAAGGATGGCGCTAGACACTCTACAGATAGATGGTCACCATAGTCGAGACCAGTCACTTCTGTATAGACCAAAAAAAAAAAAAAGCTCCTGACTGGGGCTCATTCGGGGGAAATCTCCAGTACTTACCAAACTGGGTATGCCGGAAATGAAAATTACTGACTTCCAGTTAAATTTCAGGCATGTGTCCTTTACACTGTTTTGTGCTTCCTGTTGTGATAGACTTGTCCAACAAGTCAAGTCAAGTCAAGTCAAGTCAAGTCAAGTCAAGTTTATTTATATAGTCCTTAATCACACAAAAGTTTCAAAGGGCTTCACATGCCCACAGTTGACAAATAGCAACGACATCCCCTGATGATCCCCTGCAAAACTAAAAATAAATAAATAAATAAATAAATAAATAAATAATAGGGGGGGGGGGGGTAGAAACTTGAGAAGGGGCCGCAGATGTGGTAATCCCCCTTCCAGGATGACCAGGCTGCAATGGATGCCGAATGGGCTACTAGAAAGACTTCCTGTTCATTTTGGAGCACAAAATGAACGACTTCCTGTTCCTGTTCAACTTTGTAACTTTCCCTGAGCTTTCGGGACTATTAGTAAACAAGACTTTAAGGTTTTCTATTTTACTCACATAATCTGTCAAGAAGTTTAGTTAGTGACAACAAATTCAAGCCAAGGCAGCTTTATTGACATAGCACATTTCATGTACATCATGGGTGTCCAAGCTCGGTATTGGAGGGCAGGTTTTTAATGTTTCCCTGCTCCAAAGCACCTGTTCCAGTTTTAAAACCTGTATTTAAACACATTTACACATGGGGCGGAATTGACTTCTGTTGGCAGCCATTTGTGTGCCACATAACAGCTAAATGTTGATTCACCATGTTTACTTTGACTATGCAGACCTCAGATGGCTACTGGGTTTAGATTCAATTAGAATTTCTTTCACATATTTAGGACCTAAACTATTCAATGATTTACAGTATATACCAGTAGCAGAACTTCAAAATGATTTGGTTATGCATAGGAGTTGTTGATGACAAGTAGAATATAAAACTAATGTTCATATAATGGACTGTTGATGTTTGCGCCTGGTCGCGCTCATTGTTGGCGTTCTTTTAACCCTCAGCTGGCCAACTCTATTATTCCTCCTCCATTCTGATGTTAATTCGTTGCTATCAGGGCAAGTGTTGGGGAGGGTGGGGGGACAAATATGCATGGGACAATGAGTATATGCATTAATAATTGCTTTTGATGATGTTGATAATTATGTCGCATTCGGGAGAGTTTTTTTTTTTTTTTTTTTTTGTGGGGGGCAATTACAGCCATCAGTCTTATGACCGGATCAAGTCTAAATACTATTTTAGCAACGTGCTAGTTCGGTGTAATGTGCTCACACGACAGTCAAGTAATTTCAGTACTCCACAACTTGTATGTACTTTTTCAGGCTGTATTTGTGCTGAGAGGACAGCATGACGAGACAGGTATGTATTTTTCAAATATTTGCAGTTTGACGTCTTGATTTTTGGCTCACACTAAGGAATAAGCACCTAACCACCTAATAATCATTTTAGAACCTTCTTTGCCTCAGAGGTTTTAAAGGGCCATTGCTTAAGCACTATATAAATATCAGTCCATTCCATTCCAATATCAATGTTCAAGGTCATAGCAATGACAAATGTGTCAAACACCCACAAAAATATCTCGCTACTGTTTGTATCTGATCATTTCCAAACTTGGTTGACGTGTAGGAGGTTGATAGCCTCTCAGCAGATTTGCTTTTGATGGCAGTTAACCTTGAACTTAAGGATAGGATTCAAGGTCAAAGTTCACTAGTACAGTCCAAAATCAACGTGCAACAAACCACATTGAGTCATATGTCATATCAAAGTCTTTCATTGTGGCTTTGTATATCTGTGAGTTTATTTTATATTGCAGTGAACCACAAGAAGTGGCTTTCAGTTTCAAAAAAAGTTGGTGACCCCTGCTTCAAGCAATGTTTCCCTGATTTGTAATCAGTTTCATCAGCGACATCATAATGAGGAAAATGATCATCCCAAAAGAGAGTCCTTTAGCCTGCCGACAATCTCAAACTTGCAGAAGTGCGTCTGATTGAAGGATGTTGGAAGGACGGGAAGTCAGAGCCGTCAAGCTCTCCATCGTCTAATCACAGACTATATAAAACGATCTTAGCACCACTTAACCTGCACGGGGGCCCTGATGTGTCTCGGCATGCTCTGTCTCTGTTAATCAATCAGCTCGGGAAGCCTTCAGCAAATGCAAATGTCCAGGAGCCTCGCTTGAAGGTCGCCTCTCCCTGTTTGTGTTTGTTTTCCTTTTTAATTACTCCTCGCAAAATTGTGTTTAGTACATTTGAATGTGTGAAAATCGTATAATGTGTTTGTGTGTACCCTCCGGCGAGAAAATGAACAAATTGCAAATGTGTGTGCGCACGCTTGAGGATTTATAATCAAATGAGATTTTCTCTGGTTGCACGTTGCGGGTGTCCCGTTCTGTCAAAACTGTCACCCCTCTGGTTTATTCTCAGCGGAGAAGTGCGCTGATGATGCTGACAACCTCATTTAGCGGGCAGAACAAACTCAGCTCCTTTTGTTTCCCACTGACAGCTGTTTGTGCTCGCTAATATAGACTTAACTGGCATGGGACATGATAAACATACATCACCGAAGCAGCAGTGATGCTTTGCGAGAGGCTCAAAATCGTTGGAAATATTGGGCAAATAGATGTGTTTTCAAAAGATGTCATTTCTGGGATTAAATGTTCAATTAAACAAACGTGATGATTTTGTAAAAAAACAAAAAAACAAAAAACGTAGTTCTATTAAGCTACTGGAAGTGGGATCCGAGGCAGTCGGAAAGAGAGCTAAAAACGCTATCATGCTACGTGCACATTTAGCATTCAAACTAGCTTCTAATTCCCCACATCTAGTGAAAAAGTAATCAATCGAAATGTACTTCGTTTTAATATTTGAATTTAGTCAAGGGTGGCACGGTGGTTGACTGGTTACCACATCCGCCTCCCAGTTCTGGGGACTCAGGTTTGAGTCTAGGCTTCGGCCTGGGCGGAGTTTGCATGTTCTCCCCGTGCCCGCGTGGGTCTTCTCCGGGTACTCCAGTCTCCTCCCACATTCCAAAGACAAGCATGGCAGGTTAATTGGGCGCTCCGAATTGTCCCTAGGTGTGCTTGTGAGTGTGGATGGTTGTTCGTCTCTGTGTGCCCTGCGATTGGCTGGCAACCAGTTCAGGGTGTCCCCCGCCTACTGCCCAGAGCCAGCTGAGATAGGCGCCAGCAGCCCCCGCGACCCTTGTGAGGAATAAGCGGTTAAGAAGATGGATGGATGGATGGATGGATGGATGGATGGATGAAAGCAGGACAGAAGAACAACTGACTTGGGGCTCATTTTAGCAAGTTTCCTTGTAGGATTTTGTCAAAATACGAGCTCTGGAATTCACCTAAAATGGTTGCTATGAACCTGGCTGACTTTCTTTTCAATTCCTTGCTGGTAGTTTCTGGAGCTATTTTTTTTTCTAACTTTCTGAAGAACATGAAGGAATACCTCAGACCTCACTCAACGCAACCACTGAAAAGTTAAATGATTAGGTAAACATCTATAGCCCGACAGGATATACAAAAATAACTAAATAAATAAAAGAACACGTTTGGTCATTTTTGTTTGAAGCAGCCATTTCCATCAGATTATAGCGATGGTAATTTGATGGATTCAACTAAGGAATTTGACAATCAATACTGATTCACGTTTGTTTTCTCTGAAATGATGTTTACGCTCACTCAAATGATGTAAACATACTCCACCACTCTCATCGTTAATAAAGTAAGACATCTCTTATGTTTGCTTGATGACTTCATTTGTGCTTGAATGTTTTAAGGCTCTTCAAGCCATTTAACATGACAGCGCCCTCATTGCAATATCTTTTTTTTTTTTTCCATCTCCTGCCCTCAAATGTGGATGTAATGATCCTAACAGAAGGTCAGTTTCGTTTTGAGAAATCTGCCTGCGCATAATATTACTCCCCCGCTGCTGTTCCGCCATCACTAGAATGGCTGCTTCCATCTCGGCATTATGAGAAGGGACATCAGCTAGCTTGCCGTATCCCACTGTCTCCGGCTACTTACTCGCTCTCATTGTTTTGAGGTTATTTGGCCCTCGTGAGCAGGTGTCACTGGCGGGTGATTAACGAGTCGCCAAGGATGCCTCCTACTAGAAAAGTGCACGGTCAGTCTGGTCCAAGATTTCTCACAACCTAAAGAGGAGATACTGGATGAGAAAATCCCACATGGAACTAATTGATTTTCTCACGTCCATCACTTTGTTTTTTTGTTTTTTAATGGGAAAATGCTACCTATGTATTTGATTGACCTATGATTTATAGGCAGGTGAACAAAGGTATTTGGACATTTAACCATTGGGTGTATTTGACTAAATATCAGTGTATTAATAACCAATCATTTATTAAAAGTGACATTACAGAAAACTGTAACTGGCAACTAGATCAGGGTGTACTTGGAATATCTCCTGCTCTGGAGGGAGTCTGAGAGTCTTGAGAATTCTCCTATACCATCACAAATAATCAGTACATTTGTTTGTTTGTTTTTAACACATTCACTGCCAGCCCAGCAAAAATGCATTATTTGATGTCTTTTTCCGTCAATGGCAGTCAATGAGTTATGATGAGATGTAACCAAAATTGACGGATTTTTAAGCAAAATTTGCCTTAAAAAAAGAAAAATGGAAAAAAGGATGCTGCAATATAATCACAAAATATATTGGCACATTGTGTTTAACACATTCACTGCCAGCCCAGCAAAAATGCATTATTTGACGTATTTTTACGTCAATGGCAGTCAATGAGTTAAATGGTCACTAGAAGGGTCAGAAAGGTTGCAGTTGGTGACTCGTGAGTAGCAGAGCAGCAAAAAATTGTACTCAAGTAAGAATATTGTTACTTAGGAATTATAGGCCACAAGTAAAGTAAAGTATCTGATGTTTATTATTTCCCATCAGTGCAAATAATAAATAAAAATAAAAATGCCCAAACACAATAGTGAGCTGTCCATGACCTTTAATTCACTTGTTGGGACGGTTGTAAACTGAGGACCTTCAGCAGGAGCAGTGTTAGTTTTCAGAAAAAGAAATACTTTTACCAGTGAGTTTCTCTTCCCTCAACAAGAATATTGAAAGCAACACCTCCTTCCCTTGAGGCAGAATGCTAAACAGGAACAAAACAAGGACTACATTTGGCTCTGGGTGGTATTCCCAGGGATGTAAAGAACCGCCTTTGTTTCCTGACCTTTACCGTCAAACTCTATTCTGGTTTCTGAGTGGAGGGAAGCAGCAGACTCTGCTGGGTCCTGTAGGACTCAAATTATATCATTTGTCCAATTTGCTATTGTTTCATCCATGTCAGGATAATTTGCTTTGGGTTTGCCGGGAATGTCTTGGGTTTTGTCTGGAACCTCTTGAGACACCCGCTAGATACAGTGTGTGCCCTAAATAGACTGTTTATCAAGTGCCCCGCATTCTGTCAAGTTGACTTTGCGGGGCCATGATGCACAGATAAAACGCACAGCTTCATTTCACCGCCCGTCCCCGGGAGGGAGCCGCCGGTGACCGCAGCGTCGGGCCTGTTTACCTGCGGTATTAATTGGGTCACAGTTAAGAGCGCGGCCGGCCGTGAATGAAGCCCAGACAGCCTTCATTACTCAACGAGCTGCGGTGTAATGACGGCTTCATCTCTCCCCCAGTAGTCATCCTCTCCCTAATTAATCCCATCATCTCTGCGAACAGTCGGACCGGCAGCAGCCAAACAGATTGAACATATGCTGTCATCACCGCTACCTCCAGGAAGCCATTTCTCTTGCAACAGGAACCCGAGCCAAATGTTTGGATCAGATGATCTTAAGTGGGCAGAACATATTCCCTTCAATCATGTTCGTGTTCTGTGCATTCATTTTAATACGGCAAATGTTTGCATTTTGTAATTAAAGATATTTAACCGGCAATTACTGTCAGATTAAAGCTAATGAATAGCTGAACTCTGTCAGCTTGTTTGTACGTTGAAAGTGACGAGCCGCTTGCACACTGGTCTTCTGGCCGGCATGTAAGGTATCAATGTGAGGTGCTAGCTGAGATACGAGTGTTGTATGTTGACAGGACGGCTGTGTATCAATCGGTGGTGACTCGAATGTCGAACAGACAGACGAATAAAAAGTCCGTATGCAAAAGACAGTAAGAAAAACTCCCTGGATTCTACTGTTGGAGAGGTACGACGAGGGATCCTGGAAGTTGAAGTAACTTCTTTTAACCCATTTTAAAGCCGGGAGCGCTCCTGCGCTCTTCTCCCTTCATACCCGGGAGACCGGATATGTCATTTGGTTTCGTTTTGACCAATTCTTGGTCTCTTAGCCGATTTAATGAATCCGAATATGCACGAGAGGGTGATGTGGGTCTCGTAGCATGTCCTGGAATTTTATTTGAGCGTTTAGTGTTGACGCAGATTCGCAGGAGTTATGAAATAAATGACGCTATTGCCGATCACGCGGGAGGAATTCGAATCAGTGTCATGATTCAACAGTGAGATACTGTTTAGAAATATGTTTGTAGACAATGAGGATGTTGAAAGTTTTGATGGCTCTGGAATGGAATGGACGACAAATAATTACCACTCGATCCCCCGAAGTTATTACAACTGCGCTCCAGTGTTGAAGGAGTTATATACCCGCAGATGCGACACAGTATGTTGATTTAATTTGTTTATTTTTTTTTATTTTTAAATACTGTATTTGAAGGTTTACATTAATAAATTGTGGTGTACGATCTAAAATGTTTTTGGAAGTATGTTTCTCTTTGCTTCAGGAACAGAGATATCAATTCTTTTTAATATTGTTGAATTTCCAGGTAAACTTTCAGGTTTTCGGGGATGACTCAAAAGTCACCTGTAGGTTTTAGAGGCATGTTGTGCCAGGCGCTTTAGGCCTTAATGGGTTAAAATTAATAAAAGAAAACCTTTCGCAGGTTAAAGTTGCTGCATCATGCACTGGTGTACAATCCAGTTCAATACATACGGTAGATACATCTTCAAATAAGTGAATGAATGAGGCTTTGTAAAGTACTTTAGACGTCGTATGGTGTAGATAAAGCACTGCAAAAATGCACTCCATTACGATTAACGTCTACAGTATGTGACAGAGTGACCTTTTCACCAATATATATTTGCACCTAAACATGCAGCAACACGCCGACAGACAACGTAACAGTACACACAGTCATATATTATCTTCTCTAAAGCATGACTGATAATACTTTTTTAAAGAAAATTCTTGATTAAGCAGGCATAAACTGCTACTGGCATTTTCTACCAACAACAAAAAATGTTTGTCTCCCCACCCCCCAACACATCCTGAAAAAAATAAGGATTTTTTTATTTTATTTTAATCATGTTAATAGCATCAGCAAATAGTTGAATCAACGGGTGCGGAAGCGTGAGTATGTGGGGGTCCGCTTTATTGCCATTCTCCAAATCATCCACTTGTGGCCTGTGCGCACATTACTGTACTTGTTATCAGCAATACTTAAATGTTGAAACCTTTTTTTTTTTTTTGCAGGCGGCGCCGAAGCACGCCTATCCCAATTAATTGCTTGCTCGCCCACTGTATCGCTGTTCGCTATCTTGTTTCATCACTTGATTGCATGTGCTTAATCCTTATCGTAATTGGAGTTGCACGCTGCCACTGGGCCTGTCACGTCTCCTACCAAATTAGGCTTAAAAAATGTTTACTGGAGTTTTTTGTGGGGGTTGCTGCTTTCGCCAGCCACTTAATACACAGAAACAAAGCTCATTGCGCAAAAGGTTAAGAATAACCTGACATTTGGTCTGGCTCGCTACGGTTTTAGTTTGTTTAGTGGTGATGATGGTCAGAGGATGAATTTTATTAAAGCACACATACCGGGTAAGTTCACCCCCACCCCGCAAAGAAAGGTGTTTTGGAGGCCACTTGTGTGCCTTATTGCAGTCTGTCATGTGCAGGTTTGTTTGTCATGACGTTATCACATTGTAAAGGCAGTGAAAGGTCAAGAAATCAACTATTGCCATTGGTGAAAAGATGACGTGTTAATTCAATCAAGCGTCATTACATCACACTGTAAATTAATAGATGTGCTCAAGGCCCATGTTTAGAAAACATGTAATAAGTGAGACAGAAAATGGAAATTTCACTAATTAAACTTGCTAAGCTTGTCATTAAGTCATTTGCGGTATGTATTTCCATGACAACAAGGGAGGAAGAGACAGAACATCACCTTTTTGTCTCCCTTAAGGAAAATTATTCTGAATATTGTGCTGCACGATTATTGATACAAGATAAATATACGTACTTACAAGCTGTCACTATAATGAAAACTAATATTTCACCTAAACAGAATTAAAAAAGAAAAAAGATTAAAAAGGATCAAGCATATATTTATTTTCAATTTTAGGCTCAAAAACGTGACAGAATTCCAACTCTATGAAATGTACATTTTAAGAAACAAAACAAAATTTAAAAACAAAACCTTGTTTCTCTAATCTGTATTACAAAACAAAATTAGAAGGCAATTTTAGCTAATGCTATTGGAAAAGTTCTGAAAAACCATGAAATGAAATTTAAATTAAAATTTTGGCAATGATATTTCTTTTATATATATATATATATATATATATATATATATATATATATATATATATATATATATATATATATATATATATATATATATATATATATATATATATATATATATATAATTATATAATGGCCTTAAAGGCATTAAAGCTCTATGAAATGGAGGCATGCTAACTTCCGGTCACTATGTTAGCGACATCAATGATATCATGACACTTTTCAAAGTATACTTGTTGTCTGTGTAGTAGTGTGTACTATACTTATCAACTCAACTTTGTTAATAGAGCACTTTTAAAAACAACACTGTCACACTGTCATAAAGTGCTGTACATCAAGATTGAATATTAACACAAAATTTGATGAAAAACAGAATAACACAACCCCATTTTTTTATGTATGTATTTATTTGTTTTTTGTATTTTATTTTTTCGTCACATGGCATCCCAGAAGCTTGAATCATATAAAAAGCATAAACACCACAAATACTTAATGTATTGCTGTGTGGTCCATTGGCTAATGCTTGCTACTTGCTAATGCTTTAATAGCCAACAATGAAATTTAAAAGTACATATGAAAGTGTGTTGAAAATTAATACGTGAATACAATTAAATGACAAGAGTTTGTTATTAAATAAGCACTGAAGACACAAATCTTTTTGTCTCTATTGTACCTGGCCAACATGGTCTCCATTCGCAGTTATTTTTAAGTTGCCCATTTTCACTATTGGCGTACATCTTGAACTGTTGGTCCGGTCTCGAGCCAGTACAGTATTGCATTCATGAAAAGTATTTCTTATCCTCCACAGTCTCTAAGGAGACATACCGGCAGACGTAAGTTTGCTCTGTTAATTAAATTTTGCCTCTGCCGCAAACTAAGCTTTTATTCCACCGCCGGCCTAACGTCTCTCCCCTGAACAACAAAGGCAGCGCCGGATGACAGAAACAATCACTGTTTGTCCGTGGATCGATCATTTTGAGGAGCAAGAAATTTGATGCCGCTGCTTGTGGTTTTTATTGCTTCAATTTTACACGGAGAGAGTTGGGATTATGGCTCGGTAGTCTGTACACAAGAACGGGCATTAATGCAGAACCCTCCACATTAATCTGACGCCACACGGGAGCAAATCATTTGTTTTAATTAGAACTTGCGGTGTTGTTAAGATAAAAAAAAAAAAAAAGGTTGGACATGATTCCCATTGTATCGTTTGTTGTGTGCTGAGGTGAGAATTACAAGTGAAAAGTACAAATCAACTCAGAAAAGACAAAGAAAAAGCAGTAGTGGCGCACAATGACAGGCAAGGAACTGATATGATGACACAGGAGGAGCTGGCCAGTCCAGTTAGGTGAAATGGCGAGTAATGTTGAATATTTTAAAAAAACAATCATTTTCGGAACATAAACTCAGGGTTAACTTTTCGTACAATTTCCTTATGAATTTCCACTGATACTGATCATTTTGCGTAATTACATTAAGATTAATGCATGGTGTAATTGATAGATCGGAATCAAATTTTAATCAGTGCATGAAATTAATTCATTCGTTGGAAAAGCTTATTTCTTTTTTTTCTTTTTTCTTTTTTAAAGGAAAAGCTTATTTCTTTACAAAGTGACAACGCCAACTGGTGGCCTGGCATACTTATTGCAGCAATTCTGCACTTCTGAAAAGTTATTGTTCAACAAAAGCCACATCTTTTTCAGATACAACCTTGCTGTCTAATTTGACCTGAAACATCCTTAAAAAGTCAGAGACACTATTGTAGAGAAAAGTTGTGTTCTTTAATTAGAAATGTTCACTTGAAGCGAACAAGTGGCGCTGAAAAGATAAGTTAAGCACAAGTGGCCGTCCAATTAAACAGCAATTGGGATGGAAATTTCCATTTGGATACTCATTTTCTTTTGTTAAAAAACACTCGGGCTGAAATGAAATCAAAGGTTTTTGTCATTTGATTATTATTTACCTGTTCTCTGCCATTCATACAAATTTGGGTCCCCTGTCTTGTGCAGATAGGACATTGGAAACACTGTGCGTGTGCATTTTAATTACTTGGCAATTTGGCATGACCAAAACAATTTTAGCAAGGCGCTCCTGAATGTTCCATCAATGCAATCTGAGTTCTGAAACAAAGCAATATTACTCATTTTCTTCTTATTCGTTTAACAGTGTGTGACTTTCAGGGGCCACTAAGTGGCTATTAAAAAAAAAAAAAAAAAGTGTGATGTTACAAAGACCAAGCTCTTCCGTACCGCCGTCACCGCTGACTTCATGAGGGAAGTTCATTAATATTCATTTACATAACAATACTTACCCATTTGGAGGCTGCCAATGCGTCCGCGCAATGAGCACCCCTAGCATTGTGCAAATGACAAAAGGAGCCGACAACACAATAGACACCAGCTCTGTGAAATATATGTGACCAACATGCGTGCACGCACACACATACATACATGCAGTGTTCACTTGCACTTGCACTCATCCTCAGTCACCATTAAGCAAACCACTGGGGGATGTTAATGAATGCAAACAGCCAAATATCGACTGCAAGGAGACCATTAAAAATACTGTTTGCACATAGAGATAAAAAATGAGAAAAACTTTTTACATTTTTTTTTATTTATTTTTAGAAATGATTGCCGCTAATGGATAGCAGAATGTCCTCTGAGATTGTTTTAAGTAGCTATCAAACTCAAACTGTATACCTATGTTGACCTGCAGCTAAATAAAGCAAATAAAAGTTGGAAATGTTATGGGATGAAAAAAACAAACAAATGCCTTGCAGTGTACAAAAAAATGTCGGCCTGTATTGTGTTTGATCATCCCTTTGATTTCTGCGTTTTGCAATAACTCTGCACTCAGAATTTAGTAGGATTTTTGTCGTAAAATCCTGCCATTATTCATTGGAATTGTTTTTAAAATATTTTTTGCTGTTATGTGCTGGGGTTGGATCCCAGGAACGCAGACACAAATAACATTTTAACTATTTATTCACATCGAGAGGCGTGGAACAAACTTGACTAGACGAGAAACAACGAGAGGAGTTGCACAGAGGAACAGAGGTAATAATCCGACAAAGGCACACACTTCTCAGACAGCTTATATAGACAGTCAATCGATCTGATTGGTTGTGGCTAGACATGTGGGTAACAGGACTGACATGGAATTATCTGATTGGCTTTTGACTAGATAAAGAGATTAAAGATTCCTGACATCACATAGCGTATTACCAGTTGAAACTAGATGACCATTACATCAGTTCAAAACAGATACTTGACCTCACGGACATGACTCAAACATAACCCTTGCATGACCCTAGTCATGACAGTAAAAATAACCCTTACATGATCCTAGTCACAGTAAGCATAACCCTTGCATGACCCTAGTCATGACATTTGCAAGTTATATTAATGATTTTTTTTATTATTATTATTTTTTTGGGGGGGTTTCTGATTTTTCGTATCAGATTTCAGATTGAAATAATACATAATGTACGGTAATAATACTGTACTGTATATCTGTACATATAACTCAATCAAACTTTATTTATGCAGCACTTTTCATACATGTCAATGTAAGTGAAAATGTTTCACAAGTCAATATGTACATACTTTTGACAGTTAAGCTCATAAAATGAACATAACAAACAGCATTACAATAAATCTTTGGCCAAAGATTTAAGCTCCATGTTATATTGCAATTTTATGAGCGAACTAATCAGACACAATCTCTGTTAAAAAGTAAGCTCAATTAACCGTTATTCTCCATGCAAATATTCAGGCGAGGCCTCCGCATGATTAGATAAATAAAAAGACTGATTTAATGTCCGCCTAAGTGTTTTAATAATCCAAAGCCACTGCAGTGCTGTTAAGAGTTAGGAGGATATTAGGGGCCCGCAGCCGGAGAGGCGCGTAAAAAACTTAGTGGGGTGTATGAATTAATTAAGCGGGACCCAGAGCAATATTCCTTGAAGGATCCCGGAATTCCGTCCGTGTTCCCGGATGATGCCGTCTAATGAATAGAGGGAATTTACACTCCTTTATTTGTACATCAGACAACAATGTTCTCGTCCAAGTTCTGGAGAAATATGTTTGTACTGGGCTTTGGATGGATTCATTATTACAACCAATAAGATTCATTAAGGAACTCGGGAAACAAATGAAAGCGTAATGACTTGATTCCAGCCAGTGTGGTGTTTAATTAAAATCTAATTAATTCATTAATTCAAGACTGTTAAATGGAGCCAAGTCTACACAGGTCTGCACACGAGTCGTGCTCAATAGACTGTGTTTGTTTGTCCTGTCATGAACTCAGATTGCTATTAAAAAAAAAAAAAAAAAAAAGGCCGAATAGAGCATTAAATGCAAGAGTAGCTCGTTTAAACCCACAATTCCTGATTATCCATGCATCCGTTTTCTTTCGTGCTGGCTCTCATTAGGGTTGATGGGGAGCTGGAGTCAAGTCGGACCAAATCCCCCCCAATCCATAGGAAAATGTTATCATCCGATGAAACCAATTTATATGCAATCCCCAAGAAGTTTGGCACAAACATCATGTTTCTCATTGCCTTACCAACAGTAAAGCATGCTGGCGGTGTTACGTCAGGGGTGTGGTGGTGGGCCCAAATGCGGGGAAGTAGGGCGAGGAGGCAAAGAATGCGGTCAAAAAAAAAAAGTTTAATAAACAAAAATGAGGAGGCAAAAATGAGCTACAAACTAAGAAACCAAAACAACAAAGTCCAAAAGGGTAAACCGAGACAAGGCGTTGAACAGAACAGGCAGCATGACATGAGGAAACTGACAATGAATCGACGCAGACAGACGGGAGACAAGACACTAAATACACACACTATTTGACACAACGAGACACAGCTGGGCAAGACACAAGTGGCAGAGGGTGCTGATGGATTGACAGATTAGGACAACATAACACAGATCACAACAAGAACTCAACGAAACATGAGGACAAAATCAAACCAAACCAAAAATCAAACCCAAGTCATAGCAAAAGACCACCCAAACCATGACAGGCGGAATGTCATGCTTTGTGTTTGATTCTGTTGAACCCAAGTTCATACATATTGTGTCACAAAACGTGAAAAGTCGATGTGAAACTGTCCTTCAGATGAGTTCATAGTTTGCCTTTATTTTAGCATAAGCCTAACCTAAGACCTAAAACAAGCATGTAAAATAAATCTGATATTGTAATACAGTGTTTGTTAAAAAACAAAAATAATAATAAAATACATGGGACTTCACTAGGACCCTAAAAAATATCTTCAGTGAAGCTACAAAAAGGCCGACATTCAAACCCCGAACCTCGCAAGTGCGAAGCAGATGTGGTGACGGTTGTGCTTCCATTCCTGATCCAACTTGAAAGATAAACAGGATTGGTTTGTATCTCTGTCAAATTTGCATGAACACATTGTGCAAAGGTGCCGCTGATTGCCTCGCCGAGACCCTGCTCCTGCTCAGCCCCACTGGCCAGATGGCCACTCCAGAATGAGATTGACACGCTGCTGCAAACTGATTTCACGGGCAGCTCTCGGGAGAGCCAGGCGGGGCCGGCGCCTCTGTTGGGAATCGGGATTACAAAATAGCCAATTAAAAAGGAAAGTGGTGAAATCTTGGCCCGATAAGGTGCAGATTAAATCGGTTATAGTTTATTAGGCAAAATGACTTATTAGAAAAGCTGCTCCTCTCCAAACACATTTCCATTAACTGCCCCGGCTTCCGTTTTATCTGACGGCTGTGCTGTAATTATGAATCCTCCAAATGGTAATTATGACACCAATTGGGCAGCATATCCTCATATATTTCACTTGATGCCCTCTCTGCCTGACCTTGTGACTTTGATGTCATTCAAATGGTGGCGAAAAGCAAGCGATTGTTTTCCCGGCGTCCGTCACGTGCCCGTCAGGCGGCGTGTTTAATTACCACGCCGAGCCGAGCAGATGCGCGGGTCTGAATCCGGAGAGTGTCCCGGCGTTCCCGGATGACTGGCGCTCTCGCTCCGCCTCGGAGGCATCTGTTCGGCACCTGTGGACCCGACGCGGAGCGCCGCCCCACCTGCTACCAAAACATCATACGTCTGCTTTGCCAAGGAAGCCCCGCCCTTGTCGACGAGAGAGGGCCTAGATTTTGTCACAGAAAAATTTTCCACCGTCATGCAACCTTAATGGACTGAACAATTGATCAATTTCAAATCGACATCTCGATGTAGTATGTGAATATAGTCTCATTTATCATGCAAATAATCACATGTTAAATCACAATTGCAATCTTGAGAGGGGCAAAAAAAATCTGAACTAGATTATTATTCAACATTGTTCAACCCTAACATGTAAAATATATTTTTATTAGTGCTGTCAAAGTTAAACTGTTAACTCATTGATTAATCACAAACAAATGATCACGTTAATCACATATTAACACAGATTAATCACACTATTTGTCATGTTTTGGGTTTAGGGTTGTTGTTTTTTCCGTTTGTGTTTTTTTTGTGTGTGTTCTTGTTTGCTTTTGGTTCCATTGTGGTCTGTTTTGTTGTTTTCCTTGTCTCCTTTTTTTCTCGCTAAGTGTGATCTTGTTCATCTGTCCTGGTCTCCTCTCACTCTTGTGTCAGCCAATCTGTGTGTGTCTTGTCCAGGTGTCCCTTGTTGTGTAATTAGTTAGTGTGTGCGTTTAGTTTCCTGTTCTTGGTCCATTGTTTGTTTGTTGCTGTTGCTGTATGTCCCTGTATCATTCCTTGTTGTTTCCCCACTTTTTGGATTTGGACTTTGTTTTGTTTTGTTTTTTTACCTGTGCCTTGTTGCCTCCTTGTTTTTGTTTAATTAAAGAAAACGTTTTTTGTTTTTTACCTCTGCCTCCACTTCCCCACACTTGAGTCACCGTGACACTATAAATTTTGACCTCAGATGATCCTTTATCTTGACAGCGGATGGTTAAAGGTAGCGCAGGTTGTGGTTATGCAATAAATATAACTGCATGCATTAAAGTAAAGCATTTAACAAATGTTTGCGTATGACATTCCGAACATTTGTTGATGTCAAAATATTGCATTCATCCAATAAACTTAGTGTGCAGATCTGTCTAATTGGCAAGTACTCCAAACAGGCACTGCGTCATCTTCGCTGAACAATCCAGTATGGGCTGTTGATCAGGTGTTAGCTCTAATCAGTGTATCCAACAAAATTCAACGCTACTCTGCCTACCTTTTGTCTTTGACATGACACAGCATAGTTTAGTAACTTTGTAAAACTAGCATCCCATACCTGTTATGCTAGCTTACCACTTTCCTCTTTCGGTAATACTTTTATCAAATGAACTTCTTTGATCTCTGAATGACCAAACGGTCTAAGTGATGAGCATCTATTGGCCAAATGCACCACACACACAACCACACAGCAGTTTATTTCTTATTTGCGCTTACCAAACACTAAGGTGAGCTGTGAAAGGCTGCCGGTGTGGATCTGCTTTATTTTTTTTAAAGGGGTCTGTAATAGGCACGGAATCAGATGGTTGTAGATTGGATCCTCACCTATTGTGTGTAAGCATTCATATTCATGAAATCAAAGTATTTAGGCGGCAGATGAGCATCAGATTGAAAGGTGAAGTGTTGATGGTGTGCGGCAATAATAATATCGCTTTCATGTGAGCATCTTAAAGCCTTCACTTTGTGTGTAGATGAAGCAGCCCGCTGACAATACAAAGATTGCAGAAGGGGGAGATAAAGTATCATTTATATATATATATATATATATATATATATATATATATATATATATATATATAAATTACAGCCATGTGTGGCCTTGACAGTGAATTTAATACCTGTAAATGGTGTTTATTTAAATCACACAATCAGGATGGTTTGCATTTTAGCTGCACATAATCACATCCTTTAGGCAGGGGATTATTGGGATTGGATTTTTCATTCGCTTTGGTCTAACTCATCCATTCATGCACATTTTCAATGAAAGGCAAAAGTTGTGAGTTTTTTTGATTATACAATTCTAGGTCAAATACTGCATGTGGCTGGCTTATAGTTTACATTTACAATGGAACCACTGAAGTTGAGGTCACAACTCAGTTTGGCACCCATAAATGGATTGACTCTCAAAGTGTAATGCCTTTTCTTCAGATTTTTTTGGAACATTTATTCAGTCACAAAAAGTCATTTTAAGTAGAGGGAGAAGTAGCATGCAGCATTCCTGTAAACAATTATTTTAAATGTAAACAAATGATATGTCATGAAGATTATGTCATCGCATTGGCTCCATCGTTTGTGCACATACAGTACCGGCACATACAATATATTGTTTCCAGGGGGAGAATAAAACCCGGCAGCGGCTCCTTATGCCAGCTTCATAACATAAGTGATGCCTTTTCATATGCATGTTCAAGTTACACTCGACCGACAGAGGGGGGTTCAGATGTCAAGGTTTCATTGCGGCAGATATTGCTCAAAGCTTTTGTGATGGGCTGGTGGCGGTGGGGGGATTGCGGCGGACCCTGTTTGATTTCATTAGAGGGAAATATTAGATAGAAGTCCTGATCTCAGAGGACACTTAGCAGCGCCTCCGGCAAATTGACATAACGCCGCTTTATTTGCGGGAGCGAGCAGCTGACGGGCAAAGAGGCTGTTTTATAAACAAAAACATTCATGCAGCTCCATGGTGATATTCAATCATGGGGCCTTGCGTTACATGCTCGCTTTGCTATTCACTTCGTGTTTGGCAGACAAGATTCAGATATGATGAGCCAAGAGAATTTAGTGGGAAACCCCGCGAATTATGTTTATGAGTGGACTATTTACAAGGAAAATGAGCACTACAGCACCTGTTCAAGCTCTCTAAAGCACTCCATTGACTCGTTGAGTCAATGTCGTCACACTAAAACATGATCCTAAAAACGCTCTAAAAAACATAACATTTATTTGAATCCAGTTTTTTCAAGTAGCCCATGTAATGCATTCTACCAACTAGAATATCGCTCGCCTGACCTACTAATTAATGAGTTGGTCCGGCACACTTCCTCTTTTGCGAGTACAGGTATTAGCATAATTCAACTTTAGTTTTGTTTTTGTGTTACGTCTTGTTTTCCTTCTTCTTCTTTTCTAATCGCTAGATTTTCGTCACCACCTGTTTTTGTCAGCCCTGTTACCCCAGTCGACCAATCAGCCACTTCCAGCCACTCGTGTCTTGTCCAGGTGTGCCTCGTTGTCTCGGCAGTTTGTTTGTATTCAGTTTTCCGCTTGTGTCTGTGCATTGTAGTCATACATCAGGTTTCCTCAGTCCTGTCACATCATGTTTCCTGTTGTGGTGAGTCTATTGCTTCTGTTAGTTTGTTTGAATCAATTTTGTTTTACTTTGTTAATGAAGTATTTTGAGTATGCCTCATGCCATGTTTGCTCTTTTGGTTTTGAGGTGGTGTCCCTCTCTGCTTCACTGTGCTTGAGTCCTCCACCTTTTTGTACTCAAAAAACATACACATTATCTTCATTCAAGATCCAGGTTTCTAAATTGTCCAGAGACGTGAATGTGAGTGTGAATGGTCATTGTTCTACAGGTGCAGTGGGATTGGCAGGGGACCAATCCTGTTTGTATCCTGCCTCACATCCAAAGTCAGGTAGGATAGGTGCCAGTTCACCCTAATGAGAGCTAGCATGATAAGAGAACTGGAAAGTATCATTTGTGTTGTTGGACATTTTTATCCAGATTTGTGCCTCAGTTCTTCCTTCGCATGTGAAAGTTATTTGGAAATAGTGTGTATAGTTTTTGCTCTATGCTGTTAATGCGCCCATTAGCAATATTTTCACATATTCTATAAAATCCTACTTTCTCGATAGAGCAGGCTGACACAGATGAGGACAATGGCGGCTGCTAATGAACATTTCTGCAGCAATAATAAAGATTCAATAACCATCTTTTCATTCGGGCAATGAGAGATTGTCTCATGAAAAGATTTGCATGTGCTCAACATCCCTGCGATGTGCGACATTTTTGAACCAATGGCCCGTCCTATGCACAATGCCCTTTTGATGACAGTGACGCCTCTTTTCTTTTCCTTTTTTTGCGCAATTACAGCTCACGTTTCGCCTTCAGCCGCCCGCTTGATTTGTTTTCACGCGGCGTTGTGCTCCGAGGGGCCGTCAGGGTCTTCTTTATTCACCCGCAGCTGACAATCAGACCTTATTGAGAATGGGAAAGTGACGGCTAATTGATTTTACAGTGATACTGTTGGGGAGACAATGAATGTGCCATCAATTCAATCCGCTATTTAATGGCTCCAATTTGGTCTGTAAACGCTCGCTAAACTAATTCGGCCGTTGTGCGGCAATCTGAAAAGCTATCATGGCTCTAATCTCCTCCTATATATTCATAAGGAAAAGGGAATTTAGCCAATTCCGAGGTGTGGAGATGATCTGTTAGTGCGGTGTCAATGTTTAGAACGCGGCAATTGAGTTCATTTATAAGGATATGAAAAGTTTTATTGGCAGGGTCAGTGGAGTGGAACTGTCGGATAATAGGCAGTTACCGGGAAGTGTTTGAAGGCTATGAAGCATAGAGATGTAGGGAATAAAATGCCGGGACATGCCGTAATCGGAAGCTAAACTGAAATTCTCCAAAGCGGCACGGCTGTTAGATTCCCACTGATAGAAGGTTGAGCGGCGGGGGCCATTGCTATTCAAGCGTCTATTTATTTTGCTGGGGCGCAGCCTCTTCAATTTGGCCCAAAAGTGGACGCGCAGTGAGCCGCATATGCCAATGTGATGGGATGGGATGGTGATGTGGATGCAATGAGGTTCTTCCCATCCCGACCCAATCACGGCGGGATATGGCTTGGGCTCCGCCAACAGAACAGGATGTTAATGTGGCTATTGTCTCCGGGAAAAGGGGGGAAATACACGGCCGCCTTTCAAAGATGAGCTCGTTTAATTCGCCGCCGCGCATTTCGCCGGCCGTCGCCGTAACCTCAATACCGCTACTTCCTTTCCTTGCTGTCATTCTTCAAGTCCCTCTTGGCCTCGCCGAGATGTGCAAACCTCCCCGTCCCCCCTCCCCTGCTCTCTAAAGCCTTTGTTACTGCCTTTTTGTTTCTGTCGGATACATGCATTGGAGGTCAACAGCATCACATATTCCTTTTCTTTTCCAACCTCATAAATCTGTCAGCTTTGCGGCAGGTAGCGCAGAACGTAAAACAGCGTTCCCGCGGGTTCTCGCAGGTTGGAAAAGTGTTTGAATGTTGAATAAAGTGCCTGAAATGACAACAAGCGATCTGAATGAAACTGATGGCTGGTTAGATGGAGAACTATTTCGAATTTATTTTTAAAATTGACTTTTTGGGGATCTGTCTGCTGCACGCACTGAGAATCAGCGCACTAACTATATACTAAAATGTGTAAATAGTGTTAAAGTGCTCCCTCCCAACTTGTCTAACTCAGAAACAAAATATTTTTTTAGAGAGCTGCCTGTCTATTTTTCAGTTATCAGGCTATTTCCACTGTAATGTGTACAGTAGTTGGTGATGAAGTGCTGCCTCCATGAGCTAAAATACCCTCCATGCTTTTACACTCATTCACTTTCTTACTGTAAACTTGAGCTCCAAGCACATGTACCATAATTTCCGGACTATAGAGCGCACCTGATTATAAGCCGCACCCAGTACATTTCTAACAGAAAAAGCATTTTGTACATACATAAGCCGCACCTGAATATAAGCCGCATGTCCCCACATTGAAACATGAGATATTTACAAAGAAAGACGGTACACAGAGTTTTCAAAGGTAATAATATACCTTAGCTTTTCTTTCCTGACAGTGCCTGTGACGCGGCAGTAGCAGCAATACAGTAACTAACAGGGCTGGTTAAAAATAACATACTGGTAAAAGTCACTGAGATTTCTTGTATTTTCCATGATGAGGGTCTGTTCATGCTAATTTTTTTCCACGGACAAAGGGCGAAGTTACATTAAACTTGCGTGCTCCTCAACACATATATTCCACCTGTCTCATTCTAACTTTGTCTGCTCGAGCTCCCTTGGCGGGCGTCAGAAAAAAAATGCATAAATTAGCCTCATCATTATATAAACCGCAGGGTTGAAAGCGTGTGAAAAAAGTTGCGGTTTATAGTCCGGAAATTACGGTACTCACTGTCATTCGTTGTAATATCAATCATTTTTCATACAGGACAGAGAATATGAGTATTGTTATATTATCTGTCTAAACGTCGCGTCCAAATATCTATGTCTGGGGTTTAAGAAAAATGTAAAATGTTAAATTATTAACACTTATTGATAAAACAGGAAAACATTCAGTGATTATAATGCGAGTATAGTATTTGTTTTATGCTCTATTGAAATTCAAGTTGACTAATGGGATATAGGCAATAATAAGCCTGGTGATTCAGATTATTTCTTTTTCGGTTATTAATTGATTTGTTTGAAAATTATCATTGTATTTTCTTTTTCTCTTTTTCTCCCATGTATAAAACCAAAATCATTCATTCATTCATTCATTCATTGAAATATCAATATCACATTTGTGCATGCTTCTAAAATTGACTACTGATGCTGACCGTTAGCATGTCAATAAACATTAAGCTAAGGCTTTTTCTTAAAGGTAAAGCTGTTTTGAATGTAATTCTTTATGTCTTATGTTCAGTGTGACTGTAAACCTCAACTGGAAGTGACAATAAGAAGCTTGAAGCTTCTTTTTTGCCAAATACGTCGCGTCTCTTGAAGTTCAGCACCATTGAACTGGACTGGCATGCATTGGGCAATATTTGTTTTGTTTTTCTATTTCAAACAATTGTAAGGTGGGGGAAAAAAAGCTTGCAAATAGACCTTGAAAGTCTTTGAGTTTGCCCTTGGAAAAAAAAAAAGGTGTCCAAACGCTGCCAGAGAGCTTTCCACAGGGACGTCTGTGATCACATCTTGTCACTATGGAGAGAGATTCCCCCCACCCCCAAGGGTCCATGCGCTTCTCTGTGGCCAAGACCATTCCCATCCCACCGCTTTGTTTGTTTACTTAGATGGCCCATTTGTGCTGTATTACATCAAAACGGATGCAATCAGTGGTGCAAATGAAAGAATAAATAAAATAGATGTCATGTGATGTCTGAACGTGGTTGCGCTTTGCAAAAGCAGACGATTCCACATTGGGACACTAATAAGGTGCAGCAGATGATTGGTTCTCTGTGATATTCCTATCGGAGATGTTCACCCTCCCATGAGGGACAGATGTAAATATTCCGGGAGTGTTGTTACCATAGTGACAACACTTCATCTTATAGCTTATTGAGTCGCTTAAGCCTGTATGAAATATTGATGAAGAGGAGCTACGTTCTTTCCTTCACTCCATTTCCAAAGGGTCAACATATTCTCTTTTTTTCAATAAAAGAATATATAAAAAAAAAAAAAGCAGCACACTTACAAAGTTATTTAAGTTTAATGTGTAATCCGGTACAACATCTTGCAGGAGGCTTTCGGTAATTGTCGCCACCGCCGCCGCAAAATCACTTCTTTATTCATAAATTAAAATTGGAATTTAATAGGCTCTCCTTTCTTTTTCCAGGGACTTGATTAAAATATCCATTATGAGATCAGCTCTTTAGTTTCTGTTGTGGATTACTTTTATCTTGGCAGACCTAAATTATGGAACTCTGCTCTCGGAGGTAATTGCCTAAAATATATTCATTGTTTCAGCCTTTTTTCTACTGGCGTGGCTGAGGCGCAATTCCTCCCACAGCTTTTCATCTCCAGACATTTTCACCACCATTCTCATCATTTCCACTGATTAGCTACCATTTAAGTTTCTTTCTTTTTTTTGCTGGTAATGTTCATGGAGAAGCACTTGGATGACAACTTGCCAGAAAACTTGCTAAGCCTGGTGGTCAAAATCACCAAAACAATTTTTTGTCGACGCGGGGTGGACATGCTGATGGATTTTTCAACATGTTAAGTGTGTTTTGGAGCGCTCACACATGACGTGCGCACTTGATGCTGCAATGCATCTCCGTATGCAAAATGTGGCCACACATGGATGATGGTGCCCCCCATGGACGATGGTGTCTCTACGTCTCCCACGGTTTATGGTGCCCTATGCACTTTGTGTACTCGGCATAATGGTAGTGGCGCCGGCCATGCTGGTGGGCAAGGAGCCCACCGGCAGCCCTCCGTGTTTTTGAAAAAAAACACACACAAAAAAACTTGCAAGTTGGCAGGAAGTTTTGAAATTATGACTATTTGTTCCTATAAGTCATTTACCAACAATACTTAAATTTAAAAAGGCACAATCGGGAAATGCCGCTTTCACAAACACAAAAAAATTTAAATTAATATAATAAAGTTCATAGTAGTAAAGAACATAAGTCTGTTCAATTTGGTTAACCAGATCTGAAACATTAACAATCAGTTCTCAAAATAACCAATAATGTCAATTGCTGATCAAGTGGATTGGATAGTTAATGCACTGACACAATATTTCCTGTATCCACTATTGCTGCTGAAACGATGCAAATTCATCCAATATCGGACTAATAAAGGTTATTACATTTTAAATTTACTTTATATACTTGTAACCAATCCATTAAAAAAAAGAAAAAAACATCTCAATTACGGTTGTTCTAGAGGTAAATTTCATTTATTCATTTATATGTGACCCGCTCCAGCAAAAGGGTCCGCATGTCGGCAGGCTCAATCAAGAGATATGGGCGATATTAGACAGTTGGACATTTCTTTTGTCCATTTTGAGATTTCTCCACAAATAGCTTCCTTGAGGTCTCTAGTTTCATTTCCAAGCAGCACAAAAGTCAAAATTGAAATAGAAGTGTATGAAAATAAGCAATTATTAGACAGTATGCCTCGTAACTAGGGGGCGTGTTTTTAGCCTGCTAGCTAGCTAGCATTGCGTCTTGCGCACCTTTTTAACAACAACCCGACTTTCCTAGCCTCAGACGTAAGTCACTACTGATTTATATAATTATTGTGAAGATAAGCGAATCTGCGAATGGATGGATGGATGACATAGCAACCAAAAAAAAGTCGAAACACAATTCAGCACGAACGTGAACAGTCATCCAACCTACCTAATGGAGCAGAAGCTATGTTGTCATCGGTCCGGTTACCAACGAATTGTCATCCAAACAGACAGAGATATTCTCCAGGATCGTTTTCTTAATGAATCGTTGTCTACTTTTAATTCAAATGACTAAATTCACACACTTGATTAAACTGTCAAACTCTAGAGAGGTATGCAGCCCGATACCCCCGCGGAGCAATCTGCTCCCTCACTCAGACCGCGTCGAGAATTAAAAGTTGTGACATGCATCAGTGCCTGTATGCAATGTAGACTAATGTAATAATGCATCGTAAATACTAACGTAATGGTTTGATAGCTTGTCGATGTTCTCTATTTCATACGACGCCGGACGCGCCACTTCTTCGTTGCGTCAAAAAAATATAAAATAAATAAAAGTCTGCTTATACGTCGCAAATATCACTACACATTTTCACTTATGCTCTTTTAAATGGGATGACATGAACATAAAAACGAGCTATGAAATATTTAACATGAAGATAAAAAATGGTTCTCTCAAAAGAGTCACAATATGACAGCCTGCCCCAAAATGAATACAGGCTATATTGAATGGTAAATACAATAGTTTAGTGTCCCTCGTGTACGGTGGGGTTGTGGGACAAAACAAAACAAAACAAAACAAAAAAAAAAACAGTTTCATTTTCTTCATTTTCAAAAGCATTTGAGACATCACATCCATGATGTTATCAATAAAGCAATTTTCACAGGCCACATCAAATAGCAAGTAATCTTTTAATTGAAAAAAATATTATGAAATCAAATTTCCCGCTGTGGTAATATGACATATTTTATGCAAGAAAATACCACAAGGAGCAACAATAAAATAAGCAAACTTTGGCTGATGCCTCAGAAGATGAATTGTAAGCCGAATGTGATCTTCAAAGTTGAGGCTGATTTCATCTCGAGACGTCAAACTTCCAAAACGTTTAAAGGGTTGAAATCTCTCACGATGACCTTGCCTGCTACTGGAATTGACTTTCCACTGATATTTTAACAGTTCCTGAAAATTTGAGGTTCATATCTTTTTCCTAAGGTTGCTATGGACATTTGAAAGATGCAAGTACCAAAACTTTAAAGCCCTTTTTCTCAAAACTAGCGATTTCAACCTTCCAACATTAAAACTGCTTTAACTTTGTCAATTTCTGAGCTACGTCCATGTATTACCTATCATCTTAAAGGGAATTACCGGTAAGTGCAGAATTCAAATATATCAATATCTCAATTTTCATTTGTTTTGCACGTGGACCCTTTTGCCAGAGCCGGTCACATATGGTGTCTATATAAGTTCAGTACTTAGAAGCGCAATGCACATGTTTACATATTGTTTCATGGAACATCAAAAGTTGAAGTAGCCACAGACTTGTTTTGCGTTATCGTTGTGTTTTTATGTTTATTATTGTTAGTTATGTTTATGCCACACTTTGGTAGAATTTTGTGAAGTTGTCGTAAACCAGGTTGACATGGAGACTTTTTCTGTCATTCTGACTGAAGATCACTATTTACAGGTGACAGGATGTATTCGGATTTTCAGTTTACATGCGCCAACACATGAAATCAGAACAGCCGTTTTACAGCCATGTGACATGTAAACACCTTGTGATTTATGAAGCTGGCGTTCAATTGTCTATTTAGCGCAGTAGTTGTGATTGTTTGAACACTTAATAATGGTTCGAGTGATCATGATGAAAGAACTCCATCTTGAGATATTTGGCTCGTACAAGCGTTATCACATCTCTGGCCAAACTGGATCTTTAAGAGCAAACTGGTTGTGTTGTGCTTCACTGGTCCTGATGTGGTGGGGTTCAGGCCAGGGGTCTTAATTTACAGACAGATGGACTCTCAGATAGCAAGAGTGATCATCACACCCTCACATATCTTATTTATATATTTACCTTTAAAAAAATATATTTACCCTGGTTACTCTCACTCTGTGAAAGCTTGGGATTTCAATTTTTCTGCTCTTTCTTCTTCTTTAATCTGGCACACATGACGAGAGATAAGGCGATGTTTGCTTGGCAAAAAAAAAAAAAATCAATAAAATGTGCTGTGGTCACAGGTTAAGACTTACTCTCTAAAAATTCCATTTCAGTTTAAAAAAAAAAAAAAGATCTCAAACATCGATTACGTTTTTTGACTTTCTATTACTTGTCCAACCTCCTCGCTCTGCTCAGAAAACACCAAAGATCTTGGGTCAAGGTGCTTAAGTACACAAACCTCATTTTCAAATTTATTTCAATAGTGGAGATAACGGGGCTGCACAGAATCAAGAGTATTCTCTTTCAAATCACATCATCCAAGTCCCAACACACTCCTCTCTGGATTAGAAGAATCAGATTAAAAGAAAAAAAAAAAAGAAAAAAAAGCAGAATTTAATTAGAGCGAATGGATAGATCCAGCACTTGAAAGAGCAATAAGTAAGGCTCCACTTATAAGCGAGATATCTGCCGACCCCCGCTGAGGTCCACACACCCCAGGTAAAATTGAAGATGTAATCTTCCCTGCAAGAAAATAGTCCCGCCGCTGCTGCCTGGTGATGCGTTGCCGTCTCTCAGCCGCTGCAGGCCGCGCCCTTGTAGCTTTAATGCGGATCAATTATAGGGCGAGAAGTCCCTGTCACATGTGATTCGCGGTGTGTTTTAGCCAGAGTGCTCGCTTTTGTACATGTGCTAACCAGTCAGCAGGCGACGTGTCAAACAGGGAACAGACAATTTAATGGCGTGACAGTCAGAGTCTCACTCAGACACCGACCGATATTATTTATTTATTTAGTATTTGCTTCCTTGGCCACACACAAATAAAGTGTCACATCTCATTTGTGCACCGCAGCCCCCTTTTTTTTTTGGAGATGCAAACGTTTTCGATAAATGCTAAATGTGACGACCGCTCGGGATGATTACGGACGCTGTGAAGCGTGCGCTCGTTTAAGGCGACTGCGTGGAAACATCTATGAGACTTCTGTTCTGAATGAAATTTCAATGAATAAATAAACCGCTCACTTGTGGATTTGTGGAGGGAGGTTGATGGCCACATTGTCTGAGGTTTGTGTGAAAAGACTTAAAAATTGATGATAATGATCAGTTTCCACTGACACTTTCAGAGAGGTATTCACATATGCATTTAGCGCAAGGATCCACATTTTTAAATTATCAACTATTAAAGCCACAAATATCTTTTCTGTAGGTAATCCTTGAAATGATCATCAAATATTGCCGTCATTCTCCGCACGCATTAGTTGGGATAGGGAAAAAAAAAAAAAACTTTTCAATTTAACAATGTCAATGTACCGGTATACAGGATACTTGCTTCCGTTTGTGGGCGGCTCATCCACTACCATACAAACTTTAATTACCGTATTTTCCGTATTATAAGGCGCACCGCATTATAAGGCGCACCTTCAATGAATGACATATTTTAAAACTTTTTCCATATAAAGTCGCTAAAGTAGAGGCTGGGGTTACGTTATGCATCCATTAGATGGTGCTGCGCTTAAGGGAATGTCAACAAAACAGTCAGATATGTCAGTCAAACTTTATTAATAGATTACAAACCAGCTTTCTTGACAACTCCATTCGCTCCCAAAATGAATAAACAGCTGTTTTATTATTTTCTCTGAGGTAAAGTATTAGTATTAGCTAGCAATCCAAGATGGCGCGATCTTATGCGCATGCACATCACCGATCGTGCAGGGTCACCGATAGCGTCTTGACAGCGAGACCTGTTGCGGCTCAATATTGATCCATATATAAGGCATTAAAAGGCGCATGGTCAGATTTTGAAAAAATTGAAGGCTTTTAGGTGTGCCTTATTGTGCGGAAAATACGGTACCTATTAGTAGTTTGTCAAAATATGACAATTACTGCAAAATGGCTGACTTCCTGTTCAATTTCAGGCCTGGAGATTTTTTTCTGCATTAAATTGTGTTGTGAGTGTCCACCAAATTTTACGTTGATTGGTTACTGGTGTCAGGTGCTAATATTTTCTAACTTTCTTGGAAGTGTTACATTGGCGTTCTTTTTTGGGTCATTTTTTGGGACATTTTCAGCAAGACACACCACACCCGACCTTATAGGGCAGGTCAAGTCAAAAAGTTTCTTCTATGCGCCCCACTAGTATTGTGTTTATGGAATATGAATGATGTCATTTTTAGTCAACAGCAAGTTGCAAAATGGCCACCCCCTGAGTTTTTGCTGTTTAATTCATATTCCACTAACAGAATATGAATTTGAAAACTAAGTCTTGTGGGAGTGTATGGAGCATATTACGTATTGTAAAACATTTTTGACTTGACTTTTCTTTTATAGGCTAACCCTTAAAGTCGTTTTTGGTTACTTATACACTTGACTTCTCCCACCAAAAAATATAGGATATTCTTACAAAAGAAAAGCAAAAAAAAAAAAAAAAAAAAAACTTGAAAATGGGCCCCAGATCCAAAGATTCCAATCCGTGTCCCACTAAGAGCTACATGCAGTAGCAAGAAGCTATTATTATACCATAGTCTACATACATTTAAAGAATATCCATCCATCCATTTTCTTGACCGCTTATTCCTCACAAGGGTCGCGGGGGTTGCTGGCGCCTATCTCAGCTGGCTCTGGGCAGTAGGCAGGGGACACCCTGGACTGGTTGCCAGCCAATCGCAGGGCACACAGAGACGAACAACCATCCATACGCACAAGCACACCGAGGGACAATTCGGAGCGTCCAATTAACCTGCCATGCATGTCTTTGGAATGTGGGAGGAGACCGGAGTACCCGGAGAAGACCCACGCGGGCACGGGGAGAACATGCAAACTCCACCCAGGAAGGCCGGAGCCTGGACTCGAACCGGAGTCCTCAGAACTGGGAGGCGGACGTGCTAACCACTCGACTACCGTGCCGCCCACATTTAAAGAATAGTATTTTAGAATTTTGGTGCCATTCATAGATACGTAGTGTTTCTACGCTAACTTCCTTCCACACACGTCACATTTCATCAAGCGATCTCACAGCAATACGAGAAACGACCACGACCTTTTAACACAGCGTTATGCGGCGGCGACTGGCAGTCTGGTCAGATTGTCCCACATGTCAGACAAGAAAGCAGCGCTAATAGAAAGTCAATTAGGGGCCATTGTTGCACTGGACGAATGAATTTGCTGCTTCAGCAATGTCACGGTTTGCGTGACGATTAACCTCCTCGAGTCCCAGCAAAAGCGATCACATCGTGTCAAAATGGATGCTGCATTGCTGTCATTGCTAGACTCAAACCTGATGTTGCAGGTCAAAGTCAATATCCCCCTTTGCCGATCGGGGCACTCAAATGCGGGATAGTTTAGTCACAATTCTGGACATTTGTTGTAACAGTCAAGGCTACATAAGGCTGTATTGTGGCTACAATGAATCTGCTGTCAAGCAAAATGGGGTTGGTGGTCTGGTTCCTGGAATGCAGCTGACGTGGGCCACTCTGCTGGGTGAGCTAGGCTGTACAGCGCACAGGAGTCATCAGATCGACAACGTGCTAGCAACCAGTGGTGCTACCTGACCATAATCGAGGCAGAAATTGCTTGAATAGCAATGGGCAGAATGCAAGCCGATCTACTCTTCTGGAAAGCACAACATGTGTGAAAGCTGATCCGAGGTCAGCGAAGACGCTACTGGTGAAAGAGAAGAATTGCGCTTGACTTGGCTGCTCGCCGACTCACCAGTTCCAAATAACTGGGACTAGCCACAATCTGCACACGGACATTCAAGATGAACTGAGCGAGCAGTGTTTGGGATAGTATGGGATGGATAACGATCAAAATTAAAGACTATTCTAAACAATGTATATGATTGATGCGTTATAGTAATGGGTCGATGGGGACGGGTCTCGAATAAGCTTCGGCTTCTACCCGTCAGCCCTTCTTTCGGATGTCAATATTGCAAATGATGTGATGTGATTGATGTAAGCTGTAATGTGTCCGAAAGGAAAAATGAATAAACTAAACTAAACAATGCAGAGTAAAGCAAAATGATGCCAAAAAATTGGGCCTGTTGGTCATGATGCCTGGTGAAGGAGAGGCTGTGCTTGCCAATCTACTCTTTCCGGTTGGGTGGCTCAAACCTGGGCTCTTTTAATCACAATTTAAGGGAAGCACCTTTCTCTGCCGATTGGCGGATTCTTGACACGACAGGGTCTTTCTCTCACAATATAAGGAGACCATGTCCTTAAGTTGGTTGGTTGGTTGGTTGGTTGGTTGGTTGGCTGCTTGGGGGACTTGACTCTTGCGTCCCCCTATCACAATGCAAGGTGAAGCCCCATATACACTACATTTGCTGGCTGGGGGACCTTTTCAGTCCTGACAATACCAGTATCCCAGTATCTGCGACCATACCTGAAGAGTTGGAGCAATAGAACGTGCAATCTCTCAGTAATAGTACACGTGTACCACAATGCAATTCTGGTTGCTTGTGTTTAACCTTCGTTCCTTCAGCCATACAAAGATGTGAGGGCTACTTCACTGTCTCTTTTCATATCTTTATGCCAGTTGAGGTACTTGAACCTGTGCTAAAATCAGCAAAACAGGGCACAGTTGTGGTCATTGTGCTTCTTTCCGCGAGGTCGCCTCACACAAGCGCCACAAAGCTGCGGCGGGATGCAGTGGTAATCCTCCACGTTGACAGCCGCCACACACACGGAGACATCAGAGGCGGCCGGGCGACACGCCGGCGCTCTCGAGAAAAAGAACAAGATGCCCCGCCCTCTTCCTAGGAGGCGATGCTTTTTTTGAAAATAAACATGCGGCGGCGGTGCCAAAGCCATTTCACATGGTGAAAAGGCGACAGTCCACTAATCTATGAATAGGCCACCAGCGACAAATGTTATCTCCGTGTGGCATAGCAGGTTCAAACCCATTCAGCCTCACAGACCAGCACTAAGATGATGTCACCATAATCCTCAAGCAGCCCTTTTGTTGCCTCGACGGGCAGGTGACGGCTTGTGTGAGTAAAGAGCACTGCAAGGGCAGCAAGGAGAAATGAGGATTTATTTGGGGACGTACAATGGAGCTCTGGACACTCGCACATTGTATGTGCACACTTGAGCTTTCAGGAGACCGACGGTGCAAAAATACTGTAGCATGCCATACCCTTTTTCAGCTGTGTCATGAAGGAATCATGTTTGATCAGTCGGTTTTGTGGAATTTCATAAGAAAGATACCCAGTACTTGGCTATGTGGAGAAATTTCTACAGAACTTTGTGGAGGAATGTGTTATCAAAACTTCAAATATTGGAATATATTTGAAGATGGCTAGTATGTAAAATGTTGCCTTGCAAATGCAAAGCAAAAAAATCCACATAGTAACAGTTCATAACGTCCCAAAATCTTAAGTTATGCAAACTTGTGCGCAGTGACTATGTTTACATGCGTTCAATAACTCTTTCAAAACCGATATACCATTGCTACCATCCTTAAGAACTACCATCACAAAGGTAAATAAAATGACTTTATTATACAGTACAGTTTATTTCTTTAATTACAATACAATAGCACATTTATTATACATAAAATAAGGTATATTTTTGTGTAGTTTTAAGGCTTATTTCGTAGAAAATTATGTTTTATCGGGACCTGGGAACGGATTATTCTCATTTTAATGGTTTCTTATGGGAAATAAATGTTCGGAAGATGAACTTTTCGCCTTACACACACTTTCTGGGAACCAATTATGTTCGTGAGCTGAGGTATCACTGTATTGGCAATATTCAGATTTTGAAAGGCCATGTAAACGTGCAAAATCACGAATGAGACCTTTTCTAACCCAAATCTTTGGTCATTTATCATGACCGGGGTACCTCCATTGAACAGAACATTCGTGATCTGCGCATGATGTGTTTGCAATGAATCTGGGTCTTTTACAGGACCGTAAGTACAGGAACTACTTGTATGTGTGGCGGCCATCTTACATTGCCAAATGCTAAGCGAGCCTAACTTGAATACATTGGTTTCACATAAATACACAAGCAGAGGTAAACAAACATGGATGGCGACGCAGCACACTTTTGGAGCAAGGAAGAAACCAACTACTTCATTAGTGGCGTGAGTGGAATGAATATGTCTTTCAATGACTGTAGAAAATACTGTAAAAAGCGGAAATGATATCTATATGTGTACTGACATTGCCCGTATGTTACAGTTTAAATGGAGATATTTGTACCCGAGTAACTGCGTCCACTCCCACATGTAAAGTGGTTATCTTGAATAATTCAGAAACCGGAATTTTACCCTTAACCCGAATAGTAACAGCAGTGCAATACTGGCCAAGCACTGTTCAGGTGTATTAAACTTTTTAGTACTTACTTTAGTACGAATTTAGCACGAAAATGTGCAATACGAATTTACATGTATAACGGAAGGTATGGTGTTCCACAAGGTTCAATTCTGGGGCTTCTGCGGTTTTCATTGTATCTGCTGCCCCTGGGTTCCATCTTAAGAAAACAGCAGTGGTTGTTACTTTTAAACTGCTCCGAATATGGAATTGAGTGGAGTGTCCTAACTGCATGATTTGCAATGCCAACTCATTCTAATCCAGCACAACTAGCTATCTAGCAAAACCAAAGGAACACTTCCTTAAAGAAGATGGGAAATGGTCTCTGAATTCAAAGTGAAGAAGCCAGATTCAATTAAAAGGCTATTCATCTTGTTCACCAGTACACCCGCTACATATTTTGAATTTGGGAGGAAAAAAAAAATAAAAAATAAAAATATATATATATATATATATATATATATATATATATATATATATATATATATATATATATATATATATATATATATATATTATTTTTATTTTTTTTCAATAAAGAAGGAATCTGGTAGGTGCAGTGTTAATGTTTAAAATTTTCATTATGTTAAAGAGAAAATATGATTTTAATTATATTTTCGAGGCAGAATTTTTTGGTTGACCAATTTTCGTATTGTTAGCTCATTTTTTATTTTTTTATTTTTATTTTTTTAACCCAGCCGTAATGAAGTTATAATGTGAATCCCCCTACTCAATGATGCTCCTGTTGCTTAAAATAGTTATTGGAACTTCCTTTACTTTTTGTGTGACTACAAATATGCCTAAAAGTGGAAATGGCTGAAGAGAGGATCGAGTTAGTGGGTGAGATGGGGTCAATGTCTTGCTTTTAAATGGCTCTATTGCACCCCTGATCCCAAAGGCAACGTACGTTCTGTGAAAAGACTCTTTTAATTGATTGCTATAGAGGTATTGATAACTTAAAAGCAGCTAGTTTTATGGCCTTTTTAAGCACCCTGTGAAGACATTAAGGAAATTTCCCAGTTCACTGGCACCTATGCGAGAAGCACCAAAGAAAGTTGCGCTTTTGCCATGCCAAGCGCGATTTAATTGGACTTGTGTTGCCTCGGACTGGGTCAATCGCGAGGCCGTGATTGGGCGCCGACTAATTCGGGGTAGGAGGTCCGAGGGAATTCAACGGACGCCCAAGGACAGAGAAGCAAGATGTCCAGAAATTAGACAGGATTAATTGAAAATCTTAATTACTTTCCGAGGGCATAAACATCTCAATATCAATTAAAATGAGTTTCCAGTGCACTCGGAGGATACGAGGTGCAGCAGTTAATTAGATGTAGAGACTGACGGCTCAACTCGCCACTTTTCCGATGTAAAGCTCCTCAATTGAACGCCAATGATTTAAGGGCATGAATAATACATGTTAGGCTTTACTCTTTTTGGAGCATTTTTCACCTGTTCTGCGTCCGTCTTCCGAGTCGCCAATTCAGAGTTGAACAAAGTTGAAGGTTAGATAGATAAAGCAAAGTATATTGGGGGATTATAATTCAAGTTTCTTAAATTATGGAGCGCATATTAAGCAGAGTTATATGACGGAGGCCAACAGGGAAATAATATCCTCCAGTTGCCGCACTCGTGCTGCATGGTCGACTGAGTAGATAAAAGCCGGCCTAAAAAAAAAGAGAGAGAAAAAGAAAGGCGAGTGGCTGAGGAAATGTTTTGGCGGTGTAACACTGATTGTTATTCAAAGGGACGCCCCCTCGAACCAACGCCAGCAATGGGGCCTGTCTGTCGTTTCACTTTAATGCTCGTATTTATTCATTTATCTATCAACTTTCGTTAATTCAACACTATCTTTTGGGAATTATTCAAGCCCCCATTTTGTTTCTACTGTCAACCCTCCCCCACCCCCTTTTTCTAGAAAAAGAGGGCCAGTCATGAGCCATTTAACCACGGGGAAAGCAGAGGCCCCCTCCACCCCCTGCCCACCTCTAAACGGGTCTTTCGGAACCCATCTAGGAAGCGCATTGGAATAGCGGAGTAACAAATGGACAGTGGAAGCGGTTTGTAATGGTGATTAGGGTCTGAAATTGGTTCAGATTTACAGTGTCAGTCAGAGATGGAGGCAGAGGAATAAGCAGTCTAAGCGGTCTAATGGATCCATCAGCTCGCTCGGGCGGCTCAGCGGGCCGAGCGGGGTCACCAGCCATCCGCGGGCGCCACAAAAGCACTTCAATTTTGTTAGGAAATGTATCAATTTAACTGACTCGAGCGCCACACTGGAAACCTAATGAATCTGGACTCAATTTTCCAGCACACTGACTCTGGCAAAGCGGAGGAAACAATGTCGGTGGCGAAGGGGTGAACTCGGGGCCCGGCGCCATTGGCTGGCGAGGAAGCAGCGCCATCCCCCCACCCCCGCTGCCGACCCCGGGAAAACAAGGGCGGCCCGAGCGTTTATCTAGCGATAGCGGCGGCGTCGACTGCTGTCACTCATGTAACAATCGCGTCATTAAAGGTAAATTGGCTTCGATTTCAGCGGGATGATAATGCTAATTGAGTGGCAAAACATAATACCGGGGAACTGTTGTGTGGCGTCAAAGGGAGGAGGGGGACAGATTAAATGGCCGCACAATAGCGGGCTGCAGGCGCGGCAGATGTTGCTTTGTGTCGATGACTGAATTGACATATCTCTTGCTTGTCAGGCCGCGGCTTTTTCGAGGAGACTCCCAGGACCAGATGGCCCCCACGCGCCGGCCCAATAAAGCAGTTAAACAGTCTGAAGACGACCGAGGAAACGTGCCGCCCGGTAATTAAACACGAGTGGGGGGCCCCCACTCTATCGACCCCGGCCGAGCAGTGCCTGACGGCCGGCTAATGAGGCGACTTTAAACTGTACTTAGGGCGTTTACTGTACATTATGTCCACACGTAAACAAACCATTTGCCCACTCGGCGTCCACAACAATGACGCAGGCCAGCAAATGCATGCCAAAGCAACAGGTGGCGCTACAAACTCTCACTGACCGTTTATTTCAGCCATTTCAAAGCAGGCGAAATCATGAGAACAGCGGCTCCAGCATATGTTGGAATGTTGTCATTCTGGTGGATCTTTACCAAAAAAATATAAATAAATAAATTAATAATAATAATAATAATAATAATGCATTAATTAAATAAATAAATAACAATTAAGTAAAAGTTTTTTGTAAATTTTATTGAAGTCTTGGATCGAAACCGATGTTATTGTGCTGGTTTTTCCCAAAGGTTTTGCCAGTTTTTTTTTGCACAATCTTACTGACAGAAAAAAAACAACAACTTCCGGATCATCTCCAAAATCTAATGAATATGTTTTGGAGATGATCATGAGGTCTTTTGTTTGTTTGTAAGCAGTTATCAAGTTAAAAGTTATTCCCAAGACTTTTAAATAAATACGTAAATAAATAAAGCCTAAAGGCTAAAAGCCACCTGTTCTTATTTTTAAACCCTCAAGGAGAAAGGGCGGTTTACTGTAATTTTTTCAAGTCATTTTTTACAGCATAACTGTACTAATAAAAAACATTGTTGAGCATGACCGAAATCAGTTTATTGCTCCATGACTAATTATCACAAAAAAACACATTTTTTTTCCTAAATGTTTTTATTGTGGCAGAGTTCCAGACACTGCGCGACTGTACAGTTCACTTTTCAGTGCCCTAAAACAAAGGTTGCAAGGGTCCTGATGGCTTAATTAAAGCCATAGAATTGCTGCGATGATACAAATGATAATCCACATGGAGATTTCAAGTTGGTTTGCAGATCAACCCTAAATTGAGTGAAAAACCATTACCTTCAAAAATTTTAAAAATTGAAAAAATTAACAAAGGTATGCTTTACCCCAAGAAAGCTCTGACTTAAACATAAAACAGACTTTTTATGATTTTCTTTCTTTCTTTATTTATTTATTTTCGCCGAAAAAATCTTGCTTTTTGCAACCTAGAATGTAAAAGTTGGCATGATGTGGCCTCAAGCCTGAAAGCCATAAATATATTGTTATTGTACTATTTTAATCCCTCAAGGGGATTTGGTGCAATCCATCCGTCCATGCATTTTCTATAACACATATCCTCAACCAATTGCTTGAGTGAGCAGCCCGCACTTGACTCTTCTGTTAGCCAGCATGTTCGTGGTGACAGAATCATCTCATAAGTGAGGTCAAGGCAGTTTGTTAAATGGCTTCTGCAGGAGAAAAGATTGAATCTAATGTTGCATAAGTAGATTATTTTAACTGGCAGCCCATTTGGAGGATTATTCCTCTTTTTTTTTTTTTTTTCATTTTTGGAATTATTGTTTGAACGATACGGCACACCTTGGACATGCGTCAAGTGTATCTGGCGTTTAGAGCACGGGGTTACATACTTTTATGTCGGCCCGCATAATACAGTGGCGGGCTTGTCGGCCTGTTATGGAGGAGGAGAGGCTGCTGCCCCTTTACTTGACCTCCCCATTATGGCGAGCACTGATCTCATTTGACAAGGCCGGCTGGAGCAGCCCCTCAATGTCTGACACGTCTTTGGAGAAAATCCTCCTCAATGCAGTATTAATATTAAAAGGGAGGTGCAGCGGCGGTCCGGTTGTAATCAGCAAGCCGAGAGAAGGGGTTGCAGCATTCTGCTCCTTTCAAGTCTATGACTTGAATGTTATAGTCGAATGAACTTTCTTGACCATGTGTGTTTCCTTGCTGCTGCCTTAAATTGCAGAAGTCAAGTTAACGCATCTAATCTTTAGTCAAACCAAATGTTACGCTACAACCAGCTGAAATCAAAGCAAATAGTATAAGAGAAGCTCAGCATACCTGACAAAACGTCAATTTAGGGAGCGTCGAAGATTACATTTTTTTTTTTTTTCTTACATTGTTTGCTTTATTTGGTTTTAGTGTTTTTCGTTTTTTTTTTCTGGGACAAGACTCATTCTAAGAGTATTCATCTGTGACTAAGTTTACATGTAGGCAATAACCCTTTTAAAACCTTAATATTGGCAATATTCGGGTTTTGCAAGGCTATGTTTACACACGCAAAATCCTGAATATGCTCTTACTCGGGTTTTTAAAAACCCGAATAAGAGCCCTGGGTTACCCCTTTCAAAACCGTAATTCTTGCACATATAAACACATTCGGAATACCTCAATTGAATGACGCATTATTTTTCTCTCTGCGCATGCTGTCTATCTTGATCTTTATAGTAACGTCTTGTATGCCCAGCTCCGTCCCATTCGCCTCGCTTGAATAAATTGATTTCTCCACTCCACTTTCACATTATTTTGTGTCTCTACAGCGAAAACGCCGCAGTTTATGCCTATGCCTATGATGTATGCTGTGCCCGATCAGGAAGTAGCCAGCCAGTCACATTGCAGCGGGTTATGTTTCACTCAGTCGGCGCGCTCTAGTTGCTACGGGAGAGCCAGCGGAGGACACGGCGACTTTCGAATGTACGCTTTAAACAGTGCAGAGGGAGCATTAATGCACAAGCGGTATTTTTTTTCCACCAGCATGTACTTGAAAGTTGCCCGCATTTGCTCTCACTGTCAAGTCCTGCCCGAAATACTCAAACCGATGTTAACAAACATGACGCGCCACACTTCTGGAGCGAGGAGGAAACCGACTCGTTTATGTAGCGTGGTGAGTGACATAAATATAATGTCTTTTATTGAACGTAATAAGTTAAAAGCGGAAATGACGTTATTTACGTAATTACGTTGTCCGCTTGTCACGGTCTGAACGGGATAGCTATTCCAATCAAGCACAAATGACATGTAAACAAGAGAAACTCAGTCCACAACACATTTAAACATGTTACCTCGATTTTTTCACAAACCGGAATTCTGAACTTAAACCAAATATTGACTGCATATTAAAGTCAGTCAAGACTCAGGCATCTTATTTTTGTAGTATGTGCGCTCAGGCTCAGTATCTTGATTCCCCCACCCCCCATTTTCCGTTTCACACCATAATCACACAGTCCATGAATCACCCTAACCCTTGGACCATGCACATAAGTTTCCCAACGATTTGGACTGCAAAAACTGCTGGCCTCCTGCACTGTCACAGTGACGTATAAATGGAGGTTAGCTATATATAAATGCTAGCTAGCAACTTGTAAGACAAGCGCATGGGTTTAAAATTGGTCCAAAAGGATAAACAGTTCCAAAAATGGATTGATGGACGGATGCTTTTTTTTTTTTTTTTTTTTTTTTTTTTAAACTATGTGTTTTTGGCAAAAGTCCAATTAGTTTAACCATTTAAACTGAGTCCAGTCCCCGCTGTCTGTATGTATCTTGGCGATCAAAACAAGACCTCTTGCATCCAATTATTTTTGATTGACAACTGTCAGAGAAGTATTTCATTCAACAAAAGTGGATCATTTTAGTTGCAGTGTTTGGCTGTGATGATATTGTTGTCGTTGACCAATTTTTCGCACTGTTGTTTTCCCAGCAGAGATGTCTGAAGACACTCGCGAAATTGCAGCGCTGCCGTGGAACTGGAGTTGATGCACCTTTTCTGACAGTGTATTATTCAGTCAAAGATATTGTGTTTGACTGACTATTATCTCTAGGGCTGTTTTACTGGCCAAATAGAGCAAAGAGTTGCGCTTGGGCCCTTTATAAAGGCAACAGCGCTTGTATATTTCGCTGTCTTTTCTGTTTTGCTTTGATGAGAGTGGAAGCTGAGCTTTGTTTATTTGGTGAGGAACAAACAGATTTGTGCAGAGGCCCCTTGTGAGAGATGCTATTTTAAAAGGTTGCCACTGACTATTTTGTGTTTTCACCCCCACCCGAGGTGCTGCACCGTGAGACATTTAATGGAGGGACCCGCGCTTTCATATCAGTAAGCGAAATCAAATAATGCAAGATGATTTACTCCCCCTGGCAACTAGGGAGCGGGCTTCTATCCTCCGGCCAGGCGCCGGGGCTTGAGCGTAATCAGTTTGAAAATATTTCAATTATTGTGTTGATTTTAGCGGATTTGAAAGGCGCCGCGCCTCGCCACGTCGCGTCCATGACCTGCAGAGGAAGGCATCGATTTAAACAGGTGTCAGAGCAGGAAACACACAGGCAATTTAAATGGGAATGGGATGGCAAAGTCATTGAGCATTGTCGAGTGCGTGTGTGACATCCGCCCGATGTCGCCGAATCAATGCAGCTCAGCTCTACTCGGCAGAAATCATCCATCTGTGGGCCGCTGAGGGATTGCTTTTCGTGCCCTGCCTTGTTGCGCATTTTGTCTGCAAGGAATAAGTGACTTTGAAAAAACAATTAGAGATCAATTCATTCTGTCAATAAAATAATGTGGTTTATTTTCCTTGATAATGCCAATACGGTGACATTCTTCCAACAGAAAAAATATGTCATTTATTGTATATATTTGTTGAGAAAAATACATTGGAAGAGAAATAATCGTATATTAAATCGCAGTCACAATATTGATGAATTAAAATGTAGTAAATTGAGAATTTTTAAAGGCTTTTTTTCATACAGCTCAATATCTTTATAGGTGTACCTAATGAAGTGTCAATTGAATGTAGTGTGTACATTTGATCTGATTCGATCCCACCCACATCCCATCAATGTGCCTTAAGAGGTATTCATTTGCAATTTATGCCCACTTATTTTGGGTTCAGTATCTACAATATGCACAGAATGAAAACCCAGCATGCAATCTAACAGTATAATATGTTTAAGCACCTGCTCGCAATTGCCCCCTCCTCTCTCGTCTGTTTGAGGGCTCTTTCAAACACTTTGCAGTCAGGGTACTATTTTTGAGTGCTGCCGAAAGTCTTTTCATTTGACGCTCTTCTTAGCAGGGACCCCGAGGTGGTGGCTGGCGTTGAGGTGCTCCTCTACTCTTATATGACAACAGGGTATTGAGGGGAGTGGGGGTGTTAGGGGGGGGGGTCCGGTCTGACATGTTGTCAGGAGGCAGAAATTCAAAGTCACTCCCCTGCTTGTAAAACCTTGTAAGCCTCTTTGCCTGCCACCCAATTCATTACCGGACACAGTGTGTTTGAAGGAAGAAGTTCATCCTTTATATCCTCCAACATCGCCGCCATGGGAAGCTAAGCGATATACTGCACCTATAGGCCACCCTTAGAGTGATGCTAAATTACAAAAAAAAAAAAAAAAAAACACATGAGAGGCAACATACAATTTTAGTATGATTCACCGCAGAAATTTGTAACAATGAAACCGTTTTTTGTGAATGAATTAGGGCTGGGTATATGGCCGAAAAATAAATATCTTTTTTTTTTTTTTCCTGCACTCGACGATTACGATTTTAAACGATTTTGATTACTAAGTACACTGTAGAAAAAATTATGGAAACTCATAGCCTTAAAAATATTAAGTAAACTTAACTTGAACTCGTCATGTTTAAACAAGTTGTTAATATTGAGTGCACAGTACTACCACAAAGTATCTATTCCTAATGCTAACTTGATTGTTTTAAGTAGGGCTGGGAATCTTTGACTGTCTGACGATTCGATTCGATTACGATTTTTGGGTCTACGATTCGATTCAGAATCGATTTTCGATTCTCGATTCAAACGATTTTCGATTCAAAATGATTTGATTGACAAATGATTTCTGCTTCAATTTACAGATATGCACAACATTGTCATGATCTACTCCAGTCTGGTTTGCAAGACAACATGACAAATAGAGACATTAAAGTGTCTTTTTTTGTTTTTTGTTTAAACATTTATTAATTTTGTATTGTAAGTGCCTTTTTCCACAAAAACAGCATGTGGGCTACAACTGCCTTTTCCCCTTCTTCTTCATTTCTAATTTAAATAAAATCAATTTTTGGATATTAATATCGATTCGATTCGATTAATAAATGAGAATCTCAATTCTTTTATGAATCGATTTTTTGGCACACCCCTAGTTTTAAGTGTGCAATGCTGATTTTTAATTACTTATTTTGAGTATATCTAATGCTAACTTGGTTGTTTTAAGTCTGCAATACAAATTTTGAAATATTTTATTTGAATATCTAATCCTAATTCTAATTTATTCGTTTCAAGAAAAAAAAAAGCGCCGAGAAGGCCGTAGTTTCCATGTAATCAAACTAGTATTTTAGGATGTGTTTCATTTAAAATAAGTTGCACTACTTTATATAAATATTGTAAAATGTATGAAATTTTATGCCAATAAGAATATATTGGTTGTTGTATGCAATAAATGTTTTTGTAGTAACAGGAAAATAACAGCAAATGTATAGTTCAAATGGAATATACAACATTTCACTACTAAAGAAATCCACAAGTTCTATCCATCCATCCATCCATTTTCTTGACCGCTTATTCCTCACAAGGGTCGCGGGGGGTGCTGGCGCCTATCTCAGCTGGCTCTGGGCAGTAGGCGGGGGACACCCTGGACTGGTTGCCAACCAATCGCAGCCACAAGTTCTAAATACTTAATTTATTTTACAAGACAACTGAGTACATTAATTTCTCCATCAAGAAGTTCTAACAACTTTTTTTTAATGAATGTTGATAACTGGTTTATTATAATAAACCCAACAAACCTATATTTGTAGAAGGTTTTATTTATTGTAAAATAAATCCTGACAATAAATTATACGCTAATAGCTTGTGTTTCAGCCTCCACTGAAGAATGACAAAATGTTGGTTGTTGTGTCCCTGAAAACATCAGGACGTTTCTTCAAGGATCACTTACCAGACATGGGAAAAGTACTGATATTCCCTACTTGAGTAAAAATGCAATTACTCACTCAATAATTATTCATGTATAAGTAAAAACGTACAGACTCTGAAATGTACTTCACAAGTAGAAGTAAAAAATATTTTTACCGGATGTTTCCTCCTACGTCAATTAGCTAATGGAGCAAAAATGGGTATAAATCGGCTAGTTGACTCTGACTTGCCCTGCATCGAGTCGACAGTGTTGAGTATCATATGATTGAACCTTCTTTCATTTTGTTGACTGGCAGTCTGAGCGTTCTTCTTATCAAGTTCAAATTAACCTCTCTAATGGCGGCGCATTGCCCTCATATTCACGGGTTGTCCTAATCTAGCCAATTGCACGTCATGTGACAGCGTGTCGAGCCATTCACAAGCTAGGATGTAGTGGAACATGGAACAGGAGACATCGATGGCAGCTTTTTTCCAATATGAAAATAGAATATACATGATCATAATAAGTCATTTTATCAAATAAATTATTGTGGACAACAAAACAATGTCAAACCAAATATATATAAAAAATAAAAATAAAAAACAGTGACAGTTAGTAACACTATGTGTTTGGAGCAATATGTGGGACATGCCAAAACCGCATATGTAACTGCAGTTATTGTTACCTCTTAATGTATCTAATTTTATTTGACGTAATAGTGTTTCCTTTTGAACTTTTATTTTGAAAGGTTTACATCCGGTTGGTCTGCGCTTATACTTTCAGTTTTACTCTTCGAGAAGTTCCCAAACACAGACAGGACCTTGCTAAGAGACTGGCTACAACGCACATATGATGCTAGCTATTTTGTCACTACCTATTTTAAAGCAAGATTGAAGAAGACGATTTAATCCCCTTTATATAGCACGCACCCAACGAGGTATTTATAATTTGTTTACTTGTGTACTTTTTTCTTTTCTTGAGATTCATGCTGCAGATGACTTTATACTTTATGTTAAAGTAGCTCTGTTCTCTGTGTGTGTTGTTTAGTTTTCACGGTGGTGATGACATTTAAGGAAAAGTCAAGCCTTAAATAAACCAGATGTAAAGGAAACCACGTGTGTCTGTTCGTGCTTGGAGGGAGTAACAGCACACGTCTAATGAAAACATGTATAAAATGTAAGAACACATTTCAAAAGTGTACCAGCGTTCAACCACTTAAACACAATTCAATTGTTTCATTATTCCTATACATTTTCATAGTAATTGATTGATTCTGATGACACCAAAAGGCACAGTGTACCTGTATATAATATAATTGAATCCATATTTTTAAACCTGAATGATAAATAAGCAATGCCAAAATAAATTTCTGTATACATGTTCCCTTTGATAATTTATACATTTTATCAATCCAGTTTGAGTCTTTACACACAAAGCAAACTGCGCAGTCGCAAAGGTGCGAATGCGTGCGCCGGCATTCATCTCACTTCCGCTGGTTAGTCCATTATGACTCATAGGTGTCATAATTTAATCGTCTTGTTTTCTATTGCCTGCGGATACTTCAGGGGCCAGGAAGCGGCTGTGTAAAATGCAGCCCGGTGCTATTGCACCCCTCTCTCTCTCTCTTCTCTTCCTCTCATCTTAATTGGAAACACTGGGGGGTTTGCATCCCTTTCACTTTCACTTGACCTTAGAAGATGAACCGCTGATAAAGATGAGAATCATTATCTGCCCAAGAGAACTCAGGAGGAATCATTTCCTCCTCTCGTGTTCCGTTCATTAATTTGCAGAGGCGCTTTAAAGATGTGTGAACGAGCCGGCTTTTGTCGGCGTGGTCACTTATTGAAATCACAATTCTCTCTAATTGGAAATCACACCCGTGGAGGCATGTGGCGTGCAATCACTTATTTATTGGAAACTGACAGCTCTAAAATACTGCCCAAAAATGTAAAAAATCAATTGATCATCCCACCTGCAACTGCTTCATATTAGACAATGTGCTAATTCATAAATAAAGTGTTAACCCTTAATTGGCATCTGAACCCGCTATGCTAATTAATATGTTAATGAAAGTGCTTCAAGAATAACATGTTAATACAAGTCAATTATGAGATTGATTGACATCAGCTTACCACAAATGCATAGAAAGATGTGATCACTATGCAAACTGTGCAACATATCCCATGGAAGGCGTGAGCAATCCAATTGATTACGCGCACGTCACTCGTATCACATCTTTCCCCGTTTAAATGAATGCGAGGATAAAGAATATGTGAGTGTTAGTACTGTTATAGTTAATATCTAAATGTATTGCTGCGCATTTTATGGAAAATGTAAGTTACTTGATGGCTTATACACAGTGTGTTTCCGATTATGTGTTAGCATTAAGCTATCACAAAATAATTGTAAGATTGTTTATTTAGAGATAAGCACACAGCTGTGTTTTTGAACCATCTTTGTTGTATTAGTTGTTTATATCAACATTAAACTTGAAAAAGTGGCCGTATGGTTTTCTCGAAAATGTAACGATATAGAAGATCTGGTTTAGATAAAAGTATGGCAGCATTTACTTTGAAAGTTGCCAGTTTCTAGTCAATAGCTGCTAAATAAGCGTTCCATGTGTTAAAATGTTCCCTCTGCAGGTTCCCCTCCCGGCATCAATAAGACTTTGGGCTCCCGGGTCGTCCGCTCCATCGCTGATGGATGTGCTCACACCTCCGAGAGGTAAGCGCCATTGATTGTGTCCTGTTATCACCTTTCATTTGCTTGCTGCCTCTGCACAATAGTTTAGTTTTTGTTGTTGTTGTTTATCCTGACTTTGTGTGCCAGTGCCACTATTTTGGGCCACGGGATGCCGACCCGAATGGGCCATTATATACTTACCATTTAGAGTCTCCAAAAATGGCCCAAAAGTACATTTTTGTATTTGGACCAAAAGTATTTTATCAACGAATCAACCCAGGATGTTGTGGTGATGACGCAAGGAAAAAAAAAAATGCCCACAGCCCATGCTTCACTGGATAAAGTTAGCCTCATATTGCTAGCTTCGGCTAGGCTGATGCCACTACGCTGTTACACGCTTCCTCCCTCTACAGACCACTTTTTATTTATTTAGATTTCAGGCCCAGTTGAACACCCCCCCCCCCCCCCCCCCCCCCCCCCCCTTGGGCCATTAAATGAAAAAGTGTACCCAGAGTGAAGTGTCTGCTCCAGTCCCTGAGCTTCGTGACAGAAAGTGTACATGTCAGTAGTTAGCAGGGAGCGCTCGGGGATTAAATCATGTGCATGTAATGGTGAGATGTGAGGTCTTGGCCTTGATGGTGTTCAGAAGGTTTGCAATAGCGCTTTAATTGTGAACGTCTTGGACTCCCTCTCTCGCCTTGCAGCTCTTGTCAGGGCGTTTTTAATTGCAACCAAAAATGTCTATTAGTCAAGTTTCCCTTAGGCGTGCACTGTATCCATTATGGGGGTCAAATTGTGAACTGCACTGACTGACTGCAGAGCTTCTGTCAATCTATTAAGAAGTTTGTTTTGTTGTAGAATTCCATTCAAAAAAAAAGAATTAATGAAGTAAGATTAATTTGTCTTGCTTAAGAAGCTTTTTTTTTTTAATTAAGCTTGAGCCAAATGATATTCTCTAACCTATTAAACCAACTATTACACACTGAATTTAGTCATTCATATATTGATGACATATTGTGTGTTTTTTTCTTGTTTTTTTTTTGTTCTTTTGTCTTGAGTGGCAAGCAAAAAAAAAAAAAAAAAAAAAAGCCCCCCCCCCCTCTCAGCAATAAGCAGCAGTTTGGCAGATAGTGAACAATTCTTTAAAAAATCCATCCATCCATCCATCCATCCATCCATCCATCCATTATCTGCCGCCTATCTGGGTTCGGGTTGCGAGTGCAGCAGCTCTAGCAGGGAAGCCCAGACCAATTAAACAATTCTTAAAAACAAAAAAGGTCAAGTGCTCACGTGAAGCTGTTTGTTCCCACACCTAATTATGTTTGCTGTCAAATTAAGCATAAAAGAGTGTAAGCGCCATTTCAGTTGATTTAAAGTGAATGCCATTTGAGTTTAGATATTTATATTTTTGGCAATACATTTGATTTGAATATTTGAATATTTTCTAAGTTGATTTTTGATGAAAAACAAATGACATTTTTTTGTGTATATTTTTTGCATTGAATTACTTATAGAATGTTGCGATAGGGGGCGCAAGTTCATTGTTGTTATTGTATACGAAGAAGAACTGTGATTCTGTACATTGTGGAAGAAGGAAATAAAAGATGGTTGCAGCAACACGGTCTTCTTACCGTGCTGTTGTCACGCGTAAAAAACAAGTCTCTGTCAGCCATTAATCGAAGAGGTAAAGGAACCAAATGAAACAACAAACAATTCGCCTCTACAAAGAGAATTACACGTTTTGTTTTAACGAGCCAAACAAAAAACTGCTAGCTTAATGCTAACACACAATGCAAAATGCCATTGACTTGCTTACAAAACTATCATTGATTACATATTAATTTAAAAACTTTAAACATTAAATGTAACTCATTTTTTGCTGACTTGTTGAAGACTTTTTGGAAAATATTTGCCCCTTTTCTCAAAACAACCACTGGCTAATTTAACCACAAACCACCGTTATTCCTTTTCATTATTGGAATCTGTGAGTGTAAATTGTGTTTGTAACGTGAATGGGCAGTCTTGCTCAGCTCTTGTTGCACTTTTCATTCATGTGGACACACAAGATGGCCCGTGGATTTAAGACGTCTTCTAAAGGAGCAACACACACACAAATAAATATAGACAGTCGCGCATGAAGGTTTGAAGACAGTGTTTAAATCATCCCATCGCGGCAAGTTTTTCACACTTCACGCTTTATTAACCCCCGGGGCAAAGATTCCCCAGGAAGTCGGCCAAAGGAAAAGACTTGTCTCTTTCATACAAATCACCAGCAAGTGCTAAGCTCCCATAGACAACATTTACACGCTGCCAGGATTGAGCGTGAGGGTGTGTTTCGGTAAATGGCTTATGTGCTCCCACTCAATCACGGATACCAAACGGCAGGAAATGCTAAGTAGTGTTTTTAACTTTAAGTCTTAACTAGCGCCCAACCGAATAAAATCCTAGGTACTAACTAATCGGCTGATTAATTTAGAAATATATCAAGTAAATAATATATTAACTTTCTTTGAATGCATAAAACAATAAAGATTACAGGTAGAACATCTGACTGTTTTACAATGCTCTGTCCTGCATGTTTTGCAGAGGTGGGCAAAACTGTCGTTGCGTCAGCCCGTCATTGACGGATGCACAAATTTTGGCAAGAGTTTCCACATTTCGGTGAGGCCTTTATGACGCGAGGCCTCGTAAAAATACACCGGCTGAGAAGAACCGTCTGTACTGACCTGGATCGACGGATATGAACCTGCTTTAGTCGGTGCACAGCTCATTTGTTTAAGTTTACAACAGAGGGAAAAATTGGCAAAAATCAGCTGATTTTTTTCTTGGCTTTTTTATTGGGTTTGAATGTTATCTTTGTCTTGTTTAAAATATAGTCACAAAAAAAAAATGCCGATGTTAAAAGAGCTCATATCGGCCGATTAATTGGTCAGTCCAAAAATGTTATTCAAATGTAAAATGACAAGAAAAAAAGTAGCAATACAGGTTTACCACTAATCTCATCCTCAACCATCTTATTTTCATTTTATAGTCATATTTTTGGGCCCTTGCAAATGTATACAGACTTTGTCAGAATGTTGGCGGTACATCTTGCTGCTTCCCTGTTGGAAATCATTTTCCAATTGTCCAGTTGGAAAACAAGATGCCCAAAATCATTGCCATTAGTCGACTTCAAACTTTTAAGCATCAATGTGTTGTAGTCAAGTTGACTCATCGACTAGTTGGCTCTACTTTCGAAGTCTTACATTTGATGAAAATCACATTTTAATTCACAAATGTAAAACTGTTACATTCAACATATTTTTCAACCAAACTTTTAAGAAGTCCAGCCTAAAAATAGATAGCAAAAGTTGATAACAAAGTTCCATTTAGCATCGGTGATGAAAAGGTGCTGTTGGATTTGGTTGCCTCCAGGTGTTAAGTCAAACTTTCACACTTGGATTGTTCTTCTCACACTGATTTAACCCCGCTGTGATAGCGCTGGACGGTCTTATTGATATTTGAGACAACCTGCTGTCTGTCTGAAGCCCACCTGGACGTCGCCATCCCTCGGAACAAGCAAGCGGCTCGCTTCGGTTGATGCTTCTCCTTTTTCATCTCTTCCCGCCTTTTCGCTATTGACCAAATGACAGTTTGATTCTGGCAAAGCTTTCAGGCTGCAGCTCGGGATGTTCTCCAGGGTTCTTTGTGTTTGACTCTGGCAAGCCTGGTGATTCACATCGATCGGACAAAAAAGCCAGCGAATGGATGACATCAATGGAGAGCCCAAACGGGGACCTGGAGGTTGGTTGCACTAATTTGTGCTCGTTTTAGATTAAATGGGAGAGAGACACTGTTGAATCTTGTCTACTTTTTCTTGTAAACCAGAGTTTTATGAAACACCCTGGACACCATCCTGCGCATCTGAGCAGAAGGTTCTCCTAATTCTGGATCACTTTATTTACTTTATTTGGTGTTGAACTTTGAAGAGGCCTGCAAATTCCTGTTGTTTCTGCTTAAAAAAAAATAAATGTCACCACTGCTGTTTCCAGTCCTTGAACATTCCACCTTCACTGTTGGAATGAGGTCACAGAATTTTACAGGTAAGTTCTGGTCCAAGGGCCTTGACCTTTTACATTTCCCCCAAATAGGTTATTTTGTTCTCAGGAAAGGTTTATTAATTAACACATTCACTGCCAGTCCAGCAAAAAAAAATAGACATTGACGTCTTTTTCCGTCAATGGCAGTGAATGAGTTAATTATTTAGAATGTTTTCAGTCAGAGTTGTAGTAGCCCTTTGTTTAAAGTTCATTTTCCTGTCCCTGATGGTTTGAACAGTTCAGATTGCACATCAGCGTTTTTAACTAAATACTGATCAAATACTTGATGTTCAGCAAGCAGGTCTCAAAAAGGAAGTTTAAAACAGTGAGTGGGGGACATTTGCAGAACTACCAAAAATGAATGACCACAGCAGCATTTTAGCAGTCATACTTTCTTCTTTAAGTTAAAAAAAAACACAGAGCTAAGGAACACATATGCATGATGCTTCACCATTGTGTCTCTTCTTTTAAGGCACAGCCCCGCCTGCTATAAAATGGATTTATAAGCATCAACGACTTAACACGAGAAAACATGTCATTGCAGAAAGTGTCTCGGTTCTGGCTAACCGTCTTTTTACAATGGCATTTGACACTTTGATTTCTAAGAACAGTGGCTTTTAATTGGCTAGATTTACTGTGAACATCCTATATGGGAAACTGTTTGCCAATAAGCCTGTATTTAACTTTAGTGAAGCCAATTACAAAGCACAGATTACCACGGGAAAAGGTGCTAATTGGTGCATATACACAACTGATCTGTATGTAGAGATTCTATATGCTCACTGGCCACAACATGCAGTGTTATTTTAGTGATTCAATGCAAGAGCTATTTCAAAAATTCTGCCTAATAATGAGGTGGCCATACAACAATGTGTGTATTATTGTGCTTGTATGTTTAAACCTGATGTCTGGTTACTTCTTCAGCTCCATTAAGCGTCATAATGTTTTAAACAGCTCCCAATTAAACTGTATTGTGTGTTTTTTGAATCCATATTTGCAGAGTTTTCTTCAAAACATAAATAAATCAAATGACTTGCATGCAGCATGATTTCAGTGTTGTAACGTGTGCTTCCGCAAGCAGCCCGCCGTCGTGCTCTGATGTGCCATGCAAAGTCGCGCGTGTACGCCACTTTTTGTTTTGTTTGTTTGTGTTTGTGTCTCCTCGCCTCTCCAGCTCTGTCAGGCCGCCAGCTGGAAGACGAGCAAGAGGATAACACGCATAGCAATCACAACAAGAGTGGAACTCACCGTTTCGTGTGCAAAAATGTCATGTTTTCAATTTCAAGTATCAGTATATTCTGACCTATAATTGTTTGTTTCAAATTGATATTTTAAAATGACTTTTAATTTAATTTAATTTGCGATTTAAGGCTGCAATTGACTTTTGATTTTTAAAAGACCCCTTCCCAGCCCTCACTCAATCATTATATGAGCCAATGAAGTAGCTACAGCTGCTGCATTTTTTTTAAGTGAAATTTAAAAAAAAACACAAAAAAAACCTATAGGACCTATGTAAAGCCACTGTTTATTTTCAATCATATTGATAATTTAGATGAGAATATTATTGCACTTTTGCCAACGTATGTAGAACAAAATGTGTTCTCCGAATGTTATTCAAGGCATGCTTTTCATGTCAGTCCTTTGTGAAATTTACATTGTTACTGGCTCGGGATATGATCATTCGACCATTATTATTTTTATTAAGTTTTATTTTAACATGTTTTTTTTTAAAACAATGTAAACTAAAAACGTTATTATTACTCAGATGTTGTAAGTGAACGACTGTGATTTATTATAAAGGGCAGAAATGGTCAAAAAGAACGTAATATTTCTTGAAATGCGATTATGCACAAACTTGACATTCATGTCCAGTGATTAAAGTTAAATTGTTTCTTTCCCGCCCACCACCTTTGAACATTTTTTTAGGCTATTAATTGACTATCAATGAGTTGTCTTTTCAGATTATAAATTACGTCTTTTGCTACTGCATGGCTAAAACACTTGAAAAAAAAAAATCTTCAGTGCAGATGGTTAATTTGAGGCTTATCCTAGGTATGTGCGTGAAAGATAAGCATGATTAAATCCAGCGGCGCATTAATGAGAAGGAGGAGTGTGAAATAATCCTAAAAAGAAAGAAAAGAGGGGGGTTATGACTCAAGTTGCTGTAGCAGAGGAAGCCAAATGTCAAGTACCATTTTATTTTTATACAGGATTTTTTTTTTCTTATAGGGAGGAAAATTTGGTTTTCCTCATGATATTATTGATGTGCCCTTATGTCAAATGTAGTCATTTTCCCCATCTTCGACTATATTCTGCAATGCCGCGAATGACACATCCTAATGGCCTTAATTAATTTGTCGCCATTAAATAAAACTAACACACACAGAGAAAAGTCTATTAGGCTTAATTAAGCCTGATATCCTATATGCAGGGAATGTGAGGGGGCTGCAGCAGACAAGCCAGGGGTTTTGCTGCGTGTGTGTACCCCCCCCCCCCCCTTTGCAGCCCCCTTGTCTCGACATGATAGTGCAGGGCCATGCAGCGTCCTTGCCGCCTCTGGGCTATACCTCGCCTCCTCCTCTGAGAGTTCGAAATGAGAAATGGAAATGGCACAAAAAAAGCAGGAGGTGCTAAATTAGCTGCCTGATCTGCACTTATTGCCGCATACAGCCCCCCCCCAATATTACTTTGCCAACGTGTGCCCCCCCTCCTCTCCCCACACCTGCCCTCTTGGCATTCCAGGCTTGCTCGCAGACATAGCACATTTATCAAGCGCGCTTGCTTGTATATGTATGAATGGATGCACGATGATCAGTTCAATTGAAAATCAGCGTCTGCGTGACAGGCCGACCTGACACCTTCTCGTAATTAGAGAGAAAAACGACGGCGTCCGGGATGCATAATAGAGCAAAAACAATTTACACTCTTCCCCCCCATAATGATCCCGCCGTTCAAATTGAAAATTTCTGCGGCTATACGGGCCCAAATTGAATTCATAAAGTGTGATTCATGGGCGACACGCCGCTTTTTTTTTCTTTTTTTTCCCCCCTTTTGCACAACGCACAGCCCCATCGATTGATGGTTCTCTTCAAGCATTGCAGGCGTGCAGCTCTCAGGCAAGAAAAAGCTTAACTACTTAAGCAAATCGCTAATTTCACCTTAAGGCCACCAATGTGCAGCCAGCGATACTCCTCCTATTCAGCCTGCTAATGAATTATAGATGAACTGGGCACATGTCCCACATAGCCTCAGAGAGCGTGCATGGAAAAAATAAATAAAATGCATATACACGTTCAGTGCATTTTGGAAAATAGCCTACTGTAAAATGCACTTTTTTTTTTCCTTGTCACTGCATGTGACTCTTGTAAAACTCGATATAAGATCCCCCCCAAAAAAACTTTAAAAGAGTCTCACTTTTGATTGACACCAAATTTGACAATGTGTTCTATGCCATTTGCAATACAGGATAGACTACATGCATAAACAAAATATTTTTTGTACACCTGCAAACTAAAAACCACAATAATAAAACACTACTACTGTAAATCAAAACTGATAATTATTAAAGGCGTTTTTTTTTAATCGTACCTAAAACAATTAACTCCACAAAACAAACTCAGTAATACATTAAAAATATAATAAAATGATAACCAATACTCAAAAAGCTGCATTATCCCCCACATGTTCTCTTCCCTTCCACCCTAATAAGATATTGCTTCCTTGTGCAAACAGCTGCAAGGGTGTCAATTTATGTAAATATTTTTATATGCCTGTGATGATTTAAGCCTCAGCAGTCTATATTTGCTTAATTATTTCACGTATTCTATAAAGCAGCAAAATTCATGCACATATGGCTGGATTGGCTGGCTTTTTTTTTTTTTTTTGTGTGTGTGTTTTTTTTAATTGTTATTATTAGAAATAAAAACATGGCTTCCACGTGTCTTGGACATGATTGTGGTCCAATATTGGCAAGAAACCGTGCAGGGGGCGGCGGTGGGGGTGGGTATAGCTATAGCAGATGTCCCAGATCCCGCTCAGCCTCCCCAGGGAGCGCCTTCCCTATTAGAACAAATGTGTTGTGCCATTGTAAATAGGCACGTTCGGCCCGGCCCGGCCCATTACAGCCGGCCGTGATCAATAGGCTGATAAGAGCCCGACATGGACGTGAAGGCGACACAACAATGAGCGGATATCATCGAACATCTATCTTCATGTGCAACCCCCCCTCCTCCACCTTCTGGTCCCCTCCTGACACATACACACGAGTGTGAGCTCATGAAAATGCCTCCCCACGATCCAATAATGCACATGCACGCAGCTGCCGAGGCTATTATTTTCCTATTTCAATTTGACACCCAGGCCTTTTCATGCTAATTCTATTATTCCTGGAAGTTTATGTGATTTCATATCGCCACAAATCGGTAATGTATTACCCCCCACCTCACCTCACGCACCATCCCCCGCCCCCTCTTTTTTTTTTTTTTTTAGCACTAAAATAAACCGTATTCCCCCCGCAAAGTAGCCACCGGGAAAATAATTACTTTCATATCAAAACTCTGCAGGAGTGCAGCGGCTCCCTTTTGCCTCAGGCTCCTAACCTCATTTCATCTTTTGGAGAGCGTGTGCGTGTGCGCGGGTGTGTGTAGGCTATACTTGTATGTCTGCGCGCGTGTGCGAGTGTACAGTAGGCCTATGTGTGTTATAATATATTTGTTAAGGCAATACACAAAATATAACTTGCATTTCTCCCCAGAAAAAGAAAATCTCACGTGATTGACTGGCCCTATACCAAGAAGCCTTGTGTTCGCCTTTAATAAACAAAAATATAACACCTCCTCCCCCTCAAAAAGAAACGCTCTTACGCGGTTGGCTGGTTACCCGGAAGTCATGTTATCGTTTACAAATCCAACATGAAATACAGCATTAGATTGTTACCCCCAGTCTTGTTGTCGCAATTTAACATTTAAAAAAATATATAGACCGAGTGTACCGAAAACTCCAATAACTCCACTTAAAAACAACAACGCAAATAATATGACCTGACTCCAGAAAAAGAGCTCTCATGTGATTGGCTGGCTCTACCCGGAAGTCTTGTCGCCATTTAAGGTCGTACACGCTTTCAATATGATTGTATACAATAGATTTATTTAAGAAAAAGTCTCACATGTGTAAATAAATAGTATAGTCGTTTCTTTTTTGAACAGCTCTTGAGGGTTTTGTTGTGTTTTTTCTGACACGTTTAAAATGATATCTAGACACTCACACTCAAAGGGAGAGGAGAACCTAACGTGGCGAAGTTGAGCTTTGGCCTTAACTTTAAGGTGTTCGTTCTCGTTACCCTCTTGCTTTATTCCGTTTTTTCGTGACAGTTTGGCGCTGGTTCTACTGGACTCTCCTCTAAATGTTCCTTTCTGCATTGTGTGCCGTGTTCGTGGCCCAAAGTCCCAGGGCTGCTGGACCCCGACCGGTCCCTGTCCGCTGTCCCCGGGGAGACGCTCCTGCACCCCGAAGAGGCGCCGCACTCGTGAACACCGGGCGCCTGGTTCCTCCCCGCCGGATCCTCGGAACCGCTGTCAGGGTTCGAAGCCGTTTTTAAGGCCGTCTGCGGGACAATGAATCCGAGCGGCTGCGTGATGGGGTAGAGGAGAAAGTGGCCCTTCCCAATGAGGGGCCGAGAGGCGGGTAAGGCCGCGGAGTTGCGTCTGGGTCTGGAGTCTGACAGGAGGCTTTCCACGCTGAACGGGTTGAGTTTCTGCAAGCCGGAGGTTCGGTTGGTAGCGGAGCACAGGCTCGAGCGGTGGTTGGCGTCGGTGGAGTCCAGCTCGGAGCCGCCAGCGTCCTGGTCCAAGTGTCTTTGGTTCTGGCTCGGCGTGTGCAGCGAGTGAGGTGCCGGGTCGCAGACCGGTTTGGTTAGGTCCAAACGCGGGCCACTGCCGTGATCGCTGTCGGTGACGTGAGACAAGCCGCTGTCGCTGTCCGATCCCGGGGTGTGAAATAGATCCCCGTGCAGGTGCTTGTTCTGGGCCTTGAGCAGGCGGCGCTCCTGCTTCCGTTTCTTCTTCTCCAGGCGGTCCAGTTCTCGCCGGGCGATCTCCTCCGGGTCCATGGGCTCGCCGCTGCAGGTGGTCGGGTGTGCGTTGTGCGCGGGTCGGCCCGGACCCTTCTTGGTGTTCTCTTTCTTCCGCCACTTGGCTCGGCGGTTCTGAAACCAGACCTGTATGCATGTAGAGCGAGATAAAGCAGGTGTTTCGTTTATTTTAATTCATCTTTTTTCCCCAAACAAATCAATTAAACGCAACAATGTTTTAATTAACTAACTGCTCCTGCTGTCTTGTCACATGCTAGGGCCCTTAATTGGACTTTTAATTGGGCAATCTGTGCACACGCAGACACACGACAATAACAGAGGAGCTGAGGTTGTGTGTAAATTCATTTTCCCCCTATATCGATCCAAAAAAACATTTACCCATGCATGAAACCAGTGATTTTATACACTGTCTAAATGTGCAAAAGGACTTTTTTTCTTCTATTTTTAATTAGTTTCAGTTATAGGCTACTGTACGCCTGTATATGACAATAAATGTACTATAAGAATAGATTATTTGAGGTTATTTTGCTAACACTTGAGCAATAACAAATTGCACTCGATACAATTTTATTGTCACAACACGATGTTATTTATTTATTTATTTTTGCTAAAAAAAACAACAACAACAACAACAACAAAAATTGAGCCTAATCACGTAATCAGAAGCATAACAAAAAAAAATTATAACCGTTTTACCCATCCTGATGAAACGGGGAAAAAGCAGTGTATATTCCATTATTATTTGTTTAGCTTTTTAAACATAAAAATTTGCAGCAAACCCTGTTTCCAAACGTGCCGAATAGATTAAAAAAAAAAAAAAGCTATACCTGCACCCTTGACTCAATGAGGTCCAGTCTGAGGGCCAGAGCCTCCCTCATGAACACGTCGGGGTAATGGCTCTCGTTAAACGCCTTCTCCAGCTCCTCCAGCTGCCAGCCGGTGAAATTTGTGCGCGTTCTTCGTCTCTTGCAGCCGGGACTCTCCTTGTCCAGGTCCCCCGAGTCTGCCAGCAGAAGCACACGCATGCACTTGGGATGTTTTCCTGCATTATTTTGTGAAACATCTGGCCGGATGTGTTGTTTTCAAGCTCGCAGCCACAACTCATTGTTTACAAGGGGAGCGATCGTTTTGTTGCATTTAGAGTGTCATTTTTGCGTCATTTTTTCCAGCCATGGGCATTATAGGGAAATCATTGTGCTCGTCATGCGTGATAATTGCTCATTTTCCAACAACCGCGCGAAGGAGCGCTGACGGCGGTCTTACCTGTCAGTTTGTACGGCTGATTGTCTCCGTTCATCCCGCAGCCAGACGCCAGGAGCCCGCCGGAGCCGCCCACGGACGCCGCGCACGACCCATTGAGTAATCCGTCTATGGAGAATGGGACAGCGGCGGCGGACTGGAGCTGGTGGCCGGCGGCCAGCTCGTAGACGTGGTGATGGCTCAGGTGGTACGGGAAGCCCACCATGCCTCCGCCGCCACCGCCGCCGCCGAGGGAGCCTCCGAACTGGGTGTGAGGCGGCTCCAGTATCCGGCTGTCCATCATCCCGCGGGCGAGAGAGGCGGGAAACGACGTCTGCTGGAGGGCCACTGATATGCGTGGGGTGGGATTGTTATGCTTTTTTTTTTTTTTTTTTACTTTAAAAATTACACAAAAGCGAGTGTGGCCGACGTGGCGGGGGCATGATGTGTGCAAGGAAGAGATGAGCTCCACTTTATCCACATGAACCTCCCCGATAATTAGCCCGGACTTGTGGGGAATCCGAGATCCAATGAGAGGCGGTAATGGCCGGTGACGTCACAGGCGCGTCCCCTCCGCCCCCTCCCGTATCGATTGCTAATTAAGGCTGACATCCACCTCAATAAACAATATCAGAGCTGTCACAACAAGACAAGAGGGCTTTGATAAGAACTACATTGCAGCTTACACCGGGGACCCACCGGGAGGAAGGGTTGCCTGGATCCCGGAGAAGAGAGCATGCAGGCGGATATAGCTTTGAGCAGCATTCGCCCCCTTGCACGGAGAAGCACCAGACACCTTTACTTGGTTTTACACATTTTGTTGCAGATAATGCTGAACACATATATCTCTTATTGATGTTATCACTCGCACACCTATTATGGATTATGATTTGAGGGCATGCAGCATTTACGAGAAGACATGCATGCTCAAAGAGGCGTAAAACAAATTGGGTGATTGGTGAAATATGGCTGCGTTTAAAAGGGGCATAGAAAGTGTCATGTTTTGAATGCATCCATACAAATGAGGCCATTAAAAAAAAAAAAAAAAGACAGTATATGCACCCTGCTGCACAATCCAAATTATTTGTCCCTCAAATGATGAATTCAGCATGTCAAGTGTGGACGTGTCACAAGGTGTTTCATCAGAGTTGAAATTTGGCGCCCCCACCAGCATCGTATAAGACCCCCCACCCACCACCACCACACACAGCCACACCCACTCCTCTTCCTCGGTGACCCTTGACACCAGGATTGGCATGTTGTAATAACCCGAATCTCTCAACAGAAGCCGCGATAATTGTTACCCTATTAGCATGCAAATTGTTTAATTAATATTATTATGAGGGAAGGATTTAATCCGCTCCTCACTTGACCCTCTCCTGCACACAAAAACAAGCCTCTGTGTTCTCCATACATTTCAATGAACACCTTGAAAATGAGATCCTGGCTTTGAAATCTTTAAAAAAAATAAAAAAACACGTTAATTTTAAAGTGTCAGATTAAGACTTTATGAATTATGATCTCGTTTGCTGTTTGTAAGACTAAAAAAAAAAATGAATAATTGCTTTTGGTCGATTTGTATGGGTCAAAAGTCTCCAGAGACACGGCTTCTTTTTCTTTTGTACATTTGGGTGACATTGTCAGATTCTTTACTTTAATTAACCCGATAATAAAGACGAACAGGGGCACCACCGAGGCGAGCCACTGCCCTGAACTTGTTACCTTTTTCATTACAAAAATGGCAGATATACATGGGGGGGGAATGCCTGGTGCTGCCATACCAGCTCAATAGAGCTAATTTATTGCATACATTTTGATTAAAATGTTTGAACCAAATGACTGTGATTGAATATGTGAGGATGAGAAAGAGCAAAAGTCCCTTTAATGGTATACTGCACATCATTGAGGATTTTCCCACCCGAGCCAACTTACTTTAAGATCAGTTTAAAAGATAAAACAGCCTCTTTCTCCCATTTGACATTGCATGGTCAGTGGCTACATCAGTGCAGAGATGATTTGTTCTTCCAAAATCGCATATTTGACTGTTTGAACTTCTGCTTTTTGTCTTTTTAAGGCTTTTGACCCCAGGTGTCCCCATAACACCAAATTGAACACTTGTTTATTCCGCTCATTTAGGTACATACATATATGGTATTTTCTGCCATTTGTTTGAATGATAATGCAATTTATTAAGCCGGATTCTGTTTACATGCAGATGATAATAGACGCTCATTTTGGGTCCATGCTGCTAATTCAACCTCTTCCACCACCGTTTTGTTAAAATTTGACCGTGTCATATCTGCAGGAAACAATTAAAAGTTTTTTATTTTATTTTTATTTTATTTTTTTCAGTAATGTACCTCTGTAAGCTGTACAAAAAAAGGTATGTATACAGTGTAGGTCTTATCAGGACGCCACGAACAATGATGCCTTCTTATAGCAGCACGGCATCAAATTCATTTTTAATTAGGCAGGCAAATTAATAGGCGGCAGTTTAGGGGGTTTAATTACTCAATTAACTTCACGCACGTTAATTTTTAACCATCTAAATTAGGTTGCACATTATTTGATTTGGTGATAATTATAGAATTAAATCTAAATTAATTGTTTTTTTTTTCTGGGATGATTTGGATGAACTAGATGCAGTTCCAATTAAACAGTAGAAAGAGCGAGAGGTTGGTTGCCATTTTAAGCTCCCAAATCCTTTGATTCGATTTCGAAGCAAAGCAACAAAAAATAAATAAAAAATAAAAGAAGTGCCTGGAAATGTTCCCCCTCTCTCTCTGATCCTTGCAAATGCTCTGCCTATCCCTCTAATCCCACAATTAAAAGTTTCCTCCCATCTAATTATCTGTAATTGTGCCGCTGTCAAAGTAGAATGGAGAAGTGAAAGCGATTGATTTGGACTTTTTAATTCAGTTCATTTCTGATAGAAGAGAAAGTAATTCCCTTCAAATTACCTCATTCAATCCTGACACCCTAATGCCCTTCAAAAATCCCCCCCCCCCCCCCCCTGCACTCATCTCTCACTCTCTCTTTGCTTCGTGTTAAAAATGAAGCCTGGACTGACTAGTGCCTCCTCATAATAATAATAACCAAACTTCCATTAGAATAATCATTTCATTTCAATTAAAAGTGACTTATCACCTTTGCTAAAACGTGCTTAATATGCCGAAAATTATGAATGCTTGAAGGAGCCCAAAGTGGGGAGTCTAATTGTAATCAGCAAATCAGAGGTGCTTGTCGCCGACGTGCCTTTTTTTTCTTCTTCTTCTTCCCTCCTTCTTCTTTTCCTGCGGAGAGGCAGGCAGCCTCGGAAATAGAACTAATTTACTCAACTCCCCCGGGAAATCCGCTCAACAGATTAACATTTTCAAAATATAGTAATGATATAATTTGAGAAATGGTGACGCCAATTTGCGAGGAGCCTTTGTGCGGAATAATTTGCATCCCCCTCCTCCCCTCCCCTCCTCTCGTCTTCTTCCTTCTGCTTCGTTCCTGCATTTCGCCCCTTGTTAATTACAGCACTGGATGAAGGGTGCACTCTGCTTATTATTATTATTATTATTATTATTATTATTATTATTATTATTATTATTATTATTATTATTATTATTATTATTATTATTATTATTCGACTTTAAGACATTCACTCTGCTGAAAGACAGCAAAAATAAATCGGAGCCAAATTTGAAACCACCTTTTTGTTATAATCCCCACTGATTTGGGTTGGGCAGGCATAAGATTATTATCTGAATAGTTTAATATGTATTTAAAAAAAAATACATTTTCAGTGTTTACTATTATCATTAGCTTTAAATTTGCAGTAATGTCAAACCAAATGTGGGGAAAAGCTGTCTCCAAGGTCAAACAAACAGGAGTGAGTAAATCTCCTTTGACATCAGCTCAGTGAGAAATTTCAAGCGTATTTTAAAATAAATGTCACACATTGCATTTATCTTTTTATTTTATCCCCACGAGGATATATATGGATTAGGGATGATGTCAGTTTTTTTCCAAACCGATACAAGTACCAAAACTGTCCACAAAGCAATTACACATAATTTTAAAGAAAGGTCTGTATATGCCAATATAGCACTTTCCCTTATAATTGCATGGAATTAATAGACATTTTCTATTATCTTTTCCATTTCTAAAAAAAAAAATACATTTTGTGTAGAACACACAATGAAATTAATTTAAATAAATAACTTGATGTTCAAACCATCACCAAACTAGTCACACAAACGAAAATCTTTTTGTGTGACCTTTGAACCAGCACTTTTACTCACAGTAGAAGAGTCTGGTGGCTCAATCCAACATGAGCAAATTGATTGGAAGTGATTTGAAAAGTGATCTAAGCACCAGGGACAGCTCCCTCTAACAACAGTCTTGGTTCCTTCCAGACATTTCTGCACCAAGTCATGTTCTACGTACAAATAGGAGCCCTGCATTGAACCATGTGCACGCATTCTTGGAAGAGTCGGCAAAAAAGGTAAGCTCAACTCCACACAAGGCCTGAGAGATGTAGTTAGCACGGTGTAAACTTGGCTTTGCCGTCTGTCCCTTGTTGCTTCTCAAGTTACTGGAGAGAAAGTTGCTCATTATGTTCTGTGGCTCGGCCATCTGCCGCTGCACAAAAATATCCCAAACCCAAGAGAATAATGACTGTGAAAATCTGCACCAAATAACACAATAAGAGCTCAACGAACATCACATTTATTTATTTATTTTTCATAATTTAACACTGCTGTGCACATTTTTTATTTTTTTTTTACTATGCAAGCAAGAGTTGTTGTGCTTCTAAATGTCATGCGGATGTTGTCAAACGGATCCCTGATCAGGCTGTTAAGCATCCTTGACCCTGAACACCTCCAACATCTCATTTTATCCTCAAGGGAGCGTCCCGTGTGCATAAATAGAGCTGTTTCGCCCCCTAGCGACCGTTTAGTGATAGTGGAAGCGTTGCTAAATGCATCAGGTAGGTTCGTGACGGCAATGGACACTTTTTTTCGGGACACCTGAGTCGACTCATTTCATGAAATCCCACCCAAATTCTGCCTTTACAAATATAATAATCCTCTCTTTGTCGAAAAGATGCTTTAATTGAATAGCTGTGCGACAGACAGACAAATAGACATGCCTATCCAGAATCCATTTCAAACTGACAAAGGATCAGATTGGACTGTAGGATCTCATATGAAAAAAAAGAGACAACGGAAGTCCTGATGAATATGAATTTATTTATAAAACTGACTTTGACATAATTGAATGACATTGGTGTCCACACTATAAAGAATTGACTGTAGAATTTACAGTAATTCACTGGCTGTCATGACTCGAGTCATGCAGGATTAATGTTTGGGTCAGGAGGAATGTTTGGGTCTTGTTTCATGTCTGGGGTCACGCCTGGGTTAAGGTTGAGTTCAAGACCTGTTAAGTTGAGGTCAAGTGTCTGTACTGATGTAACTATCCTCAAGTTTCAACTAATTTTGTGCTATATGATGTAAGAACTATAAGATGTCAAGGCTCTTTAATGCCATATGATGTTTGGTGATGTCTGGAACATCTGTAAGACATTTGTAATTCTGGATCAACAGCCAATCAGATAATTCCATGTCAGTACTGTACTCACATGTCTAGCCACAACCAATGAGATTGATGGACCGTCTATATAAGTGTCTGAGAAATGTGTGTGTTGCCGGATTATTACTCGCTGCTCTCTGTGCTTCTCTGCAGCTTAAGGGGATTTGGTGTGTCGTGATGTTCGATGCATCCTCGTTGTTTTTTTGTTTAGGCAAGTTATGTGAATAAATAGTTAAATGTCTGCGCTTTGGGATTCAACCCTTCAGCACACAACACTGGCAAAACAGTTGCCAGCTAGTCATTGTAAAATCTCAGCTAATTATTGTAAAAATCTATGACAATGTATTCCTGTTTTTTTCCTTAAATGTTTTTACTGTCTATAAATTACAGTTACTGACTGTATTCCCTTGTACACATTATATTTTAACTCTAAAAAAAAGACTATGTTACAGTCTACCTAAGAGTAAACATTACACTTGGAACAGTCTTAAACAGTGTTGTATTATATATAAATTCTATAGTTCAAATTAAATATACAGTAGCCTATAGGTATGGCGCCCATATGAGTATATGTGAATGGTGAGGGGAAATTGAATTGTCACAGCAGCAATATTCACTATTCACATTTCACACATATAAACTCATTAATTTAATAGAAATTAACAACAAATAGCAAACACAAATACCAGATATTAAGAGCAGGAGGGGGAGGGAAATTAATCTAAGCAAGACGAAATATAACAGTCTGTTATGTCGTCGTGATAAATAAAATATGTACAGCGTATGAAGATTATGCGTATGAATAGCAATAGACTATATTGTTATTTATATTGTATAAACAGTGTAAATTACGTATAAGCACAAGATTGATTGTACAATTAAGTACATGAGAAAATAGCGAATTTGTGTTACATTGTGGATTATATCAAAATTAAATAACGTTGTTCTTGGAATAAAGCCCACATAACAACATTAAATGCAAGACCTCGAACTTCTGCGATTGGCTGGCAACCAGTCCAAGGTGTCCCCCGCCTACTACCCAGAGCCAGCTGAGATAGGCGCCAGCACCCCCCACAACCCTTGTGAGGAATAAGCGGTCAAGAAAATGGATGGAGGGATGGATGGACCTCGAACTTTCCAGGTTGTTCTATCAGGCCAAGAATGACGTTGGTGCGCGTGACGTAAAATACTGTGTCACGGTGAGGTATCTATGTGGGCGGGGCGTGTTTGACAATAATGTCTCTTCATGGTTGAGCGGTCCAAGAGAAGTTTTGGCAGTCGTCTACTCGTCCTCGAGCGTTGCACAGTGTTGATTTCACGCCGAATCAAGCCTTTTACGATTTCTACTTGATTCTACAACTGGAAGACTACAACGAGATTCGCGAGATTCGAACCGGTGAGTAAAAACATCACTGCTACATTCTACTACTACTACGGAGCTAAAGCTAATGTTCGCTCTCATTTTACAAAACCTTACAAAAAATGAAAAAAAAATCATCTGACGTGACGGAAGCTAGTCTGGACTATTTTGTTTAATACCGTCACTTTTTTTGTTAACTTAGTGTTGTCAATATTGATGTTAGCCACATGCTAGCTGTTAGCACGTAAGAGTCGGTGAGAAAAAGAGACACTGGTGGGCGATTTAACAGCATCGTATTATCCAGAATTAGTACCAAGTCAGTCCATAGTGGCTTTAGTCGATATTAGTTATGTAACTTAAGCCAGTCAGTCGCTAATCTTTTCAGTCGACTCAACATTGCCCGGCTAGCGACTAGCTGTATGTTGTCTGAATTGATTTGATTTATTGTACTAGTTTAGTCTCGTTTCATGGCGGAAATTATACCTTGTAATTCCGGAGTTAGTGTGTAATCCCCACGCTTTTAAATCCTGGTGTGCTCGTGAACGTGCAGGTTTATTAGGTTTGTAGTAACGATGACTTGACATAACCGTAGCTAATGCTACTCGCTTGCTAGCAATCATCCGGTGAACTGTTGTGTTTACAACATCACAGTCCCAATTCCGTCAACATCAATCATCAAGTCAAGTGCACCTTGTTTTTGTGCTTTCTTTAGCTGAGACTTCTGTTTGAATGCCATGGAGTTTCCAGATTTGGGGGAAAACTGTTCAGAGAAGACCTGCAAACGTTTAGGTAGGTGAGCACAGCCAGATGTATCATAAATGCCTCCTAAATTTGAACATGGAAGGGAAAAAAAGCCGCTTTGTCACACCAGACTTCCTTCCCATGAAATGTGACGCCTGTCAAGAGATATTCTGCAAGGACCACGTTACGTATGCACACCACAATTGCACCTCGTCTTACAAAAAGGTAAGCCAGAGTTGCTCTGTTTGGAGCTGTCACAATCACATTTTCACTGCACTCAATTTGGATTTAACGTCTATTTCCATGTACATTTCAAGTCAATTTGTTTGTGCTACACTGACTGGACACATGAAACAATCCAAATTACACACAGGATGTCCAGGTCCCCGTGTGCCCACTGTGCAACATCCCCATTCCCATAAAGAGAGGAGATATGCCTGATATTAAAGTCGGGGAGCACATCGATCGGGATTGCAAATCGGACCCTGCGCAACGGAAAAGAAAGGTTAGTACAAAAAAAAAAAAAAAACAATGTTTATCCCATATAGTGGAACCTCCATGTTTACAGGTCCTTTTTTTTAAAAAATAATATAAATTAATAGTAATTGTTCAGCCCGGAGTTATAATTTCAATGTTTGTGTTTGGTGAAAAATGAGGACCATGGAATAAAAAAAAGAGAAAAAAAAGAAAAAATAATGGATATTTAATCACGATTTTGGGGGGCAGGATTATTTTCCAAAATCATTCAGGTCGAATCCTAATTAATAAACATAACTGAATCAATAAAATTTCTGAACTATTCAGGAGCCAATATACCTATGGGAGAAGATGTTAAGAAATACAGACTGCATCTGTAACAGTTAAACGTCTTCCTTGCAGATATTCACCAACAAATGTTCCAAAGGAGGGTGTAAGCAGAAGGAAATGATGCGTGTGACATGTGACCAGTGTCATTTAAATTACTGTCTTAAACACAGACACCCACTCGACCACGATTGTAAGACTGACGGCAAACCGCTGTCGCAGTCCGGGTAGGTAGTATTTGTACCATAATGCACTGCTATGGTAAGAACGCTGGTGGTCTAATTCCATGTCACATTTGTTGTCATAGACTTGCTGCTTTAATGAGGGCTCAGGGTTCTTCCTCCACCTTGGCCTCATCCTCGCCAGGACACTCTAGATCCGTTTCTAATGGTGGCAGTGCGGCCAGCAGAGGCCACAGTAGCACGTAAGGAAAAATGAAGAAGAGTTTGGGGGGGGGGAGAAGCAACTGAACCGTGTTTGGACTGTACTTGATTTTAGCTCAAGTTGAATGGACTAACATGATGCAGTTTGAGTTCAGTGATTCTTCTCATACCACTAGAGGGAGCCACACTTACGAATCACTACAATTCCTGTTGTCTTTCCAGCACCAGCCGACCAATGCCAACCTCTGTATCGGCACAGAATATGGTGCAGCCGTCAGCGTCTTTTCAGGCGGGCTTGGTATGCAACGGACATCGCACGGGCACGGACTCCATGTTGCATATGACATGACTGTTCAACCTTTGTCTCTTCTTCTTCTTTCAGACGGACGAGCAGGCCTTACAAAGAGCTCTTGAGATGTCTCTGGCTGAGTCCAGACCAACCACACAGCCCACCCCCAGGTGAGCACGATTACAAGGAGTCCTGTTGTGCCAAGTCATCAAAACAATTGTTGACCATAGTATATTTTTTACATTTCAGTCCATGCTTCTTTTTTTTTTTTTTGTACTCACACTCAAGTGAATGTGTTGAATCAGTCCACGTTGTTGCTTGAAACATGCAAAGCATTACATTGGAAGAGTGTTTTTGTGCCTCAGCCCGCAGGAGCAGGAGGATCTGGCGTTGGCTCAGGCACTCGCCGCTAGCGAAGAAGAATACAGACGCCAGCAGCAGAGACAACAGGTACCGGCTGGAACAGTTAGCCAACACTATCATTCTAGCATGTAGGTACGTGCGGCCAATATGCCGCCTTATCTTCCTTTCACAGGGTGCAATGAGGATGTTGGGTTGTTTTGGAAACATGACGAAAGATGTTGATTGTAAGCATCCGTTTTATTTCTTTCAGGAACGAGAGTCCAAACAGTCTAACTGCAGCCTTTCTTAATCTTGGACCGAAGCTTGCTTTTTTCTTCTTCTTCTTCTTCTTCTTCCCGAGCTGTGGTAATGTTCCACCAGAAACCTCACCGACTGGGTCCTCAATATCCAGCATTGACGATTGTCTTTATTATTATTATTCAATGAATGGATCAATTGTTGCTCACTTGCCGCCTTCTACACTGACAACTAAGCACACAGACACCCAGCAAGTTCTGTCATTTTTACCAATGAGTTGCTCTGTACATATTTTATATATATATATATGCTGATCATAAAACGGTTATATTGACATCTATGAGGAATTAATAAATTATTTCAAACATGCCGCCATTTGTTTTATCTGCTTGGTGTTGTCACTATTCCACCCATGTACAGCAGATGGCAGTATAGTTTCATCATGTAGACTGTTCAAAACAAAAAATCATCAGTATTGAGTAGTTCCACACAACTGTATTTTGTTTCTCCTAGGTTAATAATTAAAATAATTAAGAAGCCTGAAAATAAATTTATTAAATAATCATGTTAACTTTTGAATGAAATTATTTTGTGTGTTTTGTTTGTGCAAACTTAATAGCTATTAGATAAACGGATCATTCATTTTTTACAAGACATAACACAATACAATATATAGAGGCAGCTCAATGAATAAAAAAATATCAGAGAAAAGTTTTTCAGTAGTTTAATTTTAAAAAGTCAAGCTCATCACATTCATTAGATAAAGCCTCGAAGTCTAATTCCTACTGAAGTAATCTATTTTTATTTCATTGTTTATGAGATGCATCTGTGTATTAAAATATTGTGTAAATATAGTGTGTAATCAATTTCAAGGTGTTTAAAAGTGACCTGAAATGGTGTCCTATCGTCAACAGCTTGAATTGCTTCATTTTCAAGCTCTGAAGCTACCTTGACCACTCCAGTATACATATATAAACAAATCAACAGTCTTGACCACTCTGTAGTGTGGAGCCTCTGTCGTGACACATTTGGAATTTGCACTTGTTGAGGCAGAAGCTGCACCTGCTGTCCCCTCATCTCTTCTCGTTCCATTCCTCAGGGAAGATGAGAGAACTCCAGGAATGGCTCACAGCAGTCATTGTGGAAATGACGGGCTACTCTTGAATCGTGATTGCACTGTGAAATTCTATTATTATAGATTGCCATGGTATAGCATGCAACGGCCAGCTTTTATCTATGTACATGCAATGGGTGGGAAAAAAAAATTATATTAGTCACCTGTTTTGATGTGTTGTAGTTGGACACCAGTGAAAACCACAATAAAATCAAAAGGCATAATTATCTTTAATTTAATTAGATGATGCAGGTAAGGCAACAGCTTAATAGCACGGAGTTGGCGTGTTCTGGCGTGTGTGTAGTGGCGTCCTCCATGATTCCAAACCATTCTATACATGCATTACAAATTCAAAATTGCCCATTGATGTGAATGGTTGTTTTGCGACATCCAAAACTGTTGGGATAAAAGGTAGACAGTTGGATTTAATGAGGCAGGAATGCAGCCTGGTGACAGTCGGACAAAGGATTTAATTAAAAAAAAAAATCCTCCTTCATTATCCCATTTGCTCTGTGTAAAGCACCAGTTTGTTTGGCAGCAAAACAGCCCCTCAGCATAATACTACCACCACCGTGCTTGATGGCAGACATGGTGTTCTTGTGGTTAAGGACTCGCGTTTTTTCCTTCAAAGTTATTGCTGGAAATTGTGGTCCAACAGCTCAATTTTTGTTTTGTCTGATCACACAACCTGCGATTGGCTGGCAACCAGTCCAGGGTGTCCCCTGCCTACTGCCCAGAGCCAGCTGAGATAGGCGCCAGCACCCCCTGCGACCCTTGTGAGGAATAAGTGGTCAAGAAAATGGATGGCTGGATGACCACACAACTTCCTTTCACAAGGTCTTTGTCCATATGATCATCAGCAAATGTCAGTCGAGCCTTTAGGTGCCACTTTCGGGGCAAGAGCTTCCTTCTTGCATGGCAGCTTCTCAGTCCATGGTGATGCAAAAACACGCTTGACTGTGGACACTGACAGCTGTATTCCAGCAGCTTCTAATTCTTGGCAGATCTGCTTTTTGGTGGTTCTCGGTCGATTCTTCACCCTCCTGACCAGTTTTCTCTCAGCAGCAGGTGATAGCTTGCATTTTCTTCCTGATAATGGCAGTGATAAACAGTGTCATGCACTTTATACTTGCGAACAATTGCTTGCATTGTTGGTCTTGCGACCTGCAGATGCTTTGAAATGGCTCCAAGCAACATTCCTGACTTGTTCAAGTCAAAGATTTGCATTTTCAGATCCGTTTTTCAGATCGCATTTGTGGGCATTGGTTTCCAATGAGGGGTGCCGCGGTGACTGACTGGTTAGCACGTCCGCCTCCCAGTGCTGAGGACGCAAGATCGAGTCCGGGTTTCGGCCTTCCTGGGTGGAGTTCGCATGTTCTCCCCGTACCTGCGTGGGTTTTCTCCAGGTACTCTGGTCTCCTCCCACATTCCAAAGACATGCATGGCAGTTTGATTGGGCGCTCTGAATTGTCCCTGGGTGTGCTTGTGAGTGTGGATAGTTGTTGGTCTCTGTGTGCCCTGCAATTGGCTGGTAACCAGTTCAGGGTATACCCCACCTACTGCCCGAAGCCGGATGGGATAGGCTCCAGCTCCCCCATGACCCTTGTGAGGAAAAGCGGTCAAGAAAATGGATGGATGGATAAATCAGCACATTTGAGCAAGCCTGGTTTGTTAATCAGTGATTAGCACGACTAATGTGTGACGGGAGCGTTTTAGCGGCAGCTCAGTTAACGCGGCTAGCCGCTGTTCTGTCAGATCAGTATACGCATACAGCTGCCTGTATGTAAACTCTATTGTAGCCTCACACCCAACCCGTTCTTACTGCGCATGATCTGTTCCTGACAGCGCATATGGACACAAGTGGAAGGTATGCTACTCTGGCGGGTTTGCTGTTTTGCCAAGACGCCACCACTAAATACTGGCAACAGGCAACATCTAATGCAATGGCAGCGTAATTAAGTACATTTTTTTTAAGCGTCTTTAACTCATTCACTCCCAAAAACGTATTTATACGTTTTTTAGGTTTTTGTATGCTAGAGTCTTTGTATGAAGGCTTTGATGCAGTTTCTGATCTGAAGCGGTTGCTTAAAGCGATGGTACTTATTAAAAAAAAAAAAAACGGCCAGCAGGTGGCAGCAAAGTATAAGAGATCAACGAGGTCCATGTTGCAACAAGCTCTTTTTCCCAGTATTTTCAACAGGTTTGTGAATAATGATGAAACTTAGCTATTTCTAATGCTAATTGCTACAGAACATAAAAAAAATATACCGTACTTTATTTAATTTTATTTATTTATTTTTTATTTTTATTTTTTTTTATTTTTTTTTTCCTGATGAAAGAAGAGACACATTTTTCTTTTGGTCGGTTCCATGTTTTGATAGCAATAGAACATGAAAATGGCTGGGAGTGAATGAGTTAATTATCAATTGAATTTGATTTCAAGACGAGTCAAGTCAGCCGTTACGCTGTGACATGCTGTCGGGAACGAGTTCAAAATAAAAGCGTACTAAGGAATTAATGTCCATTACTGTATTTGGCATGCTAATGTTGAATTTGAAGTTGGCTTTCTCACGGCGTGTTACCGACCTACATGGCATGAGCAAGTGTTGCTTGCCGTGAGCATATTTTGAACCGAGGTACTCAAATTACTTGAGGACTCGTTTCACCCCTAATTGCACTCTGGTGCATTGGAATGGAGTCATGGCCATAACTAAATATTGAGCGTCATTGTTATTGCTGGCTTTGGTCCGAGGCATCGAGTAACTCAGGCGGACGCTGGGACTTGGTTGCTGACTAATTGCGAGTCAATACGGCTTTTCCCCAAGGCCCAACGGTGACAGCCCACCGCTGCTAAACTTGCTAATTGCACGTCCACCATTGTTATTAATCATTGATGCTTGTTGTTTTTTGTGTTGTCTTATAAATTCTAGACAATGCTATTCAGTTTTTTTATGAGTGTATTTAAATTGCCACTGGAAGTTGCCTAGGGCACCTCATCGTGTGAGAGTTTCAAATGTCAGATATGTCGCTTGGCTCACTAAAGGTTGTGAAGCACTGGTGTAGCTAGTCCAGCTAATGACGCTTTGGAGCAGCAAGCGCCCGAAATACATCCCTAATTTCCTCAGAGGCTCTGATTAATATGCGATGGTGGCTGCCATGGGGGTACAATAACAATCTTGGACCAAACACAAACCTGGCACCTGCGCGTGCAATTGATTGTACAGTACAGCAAATAAGTCAATATTAAACGTGCTCATGTCTAAATAGGGAAAGCTTCTTTTGGAAATAAATTGACTGGAAATGATGAGGTGAGTGTTGAGGATAATGATACCATCAGTTGTTTGGTCACACTGACCATTAGCGCTTGCTGAGACACACACAGGCTACACTTCACACAGCACAAATGAAATTGGAAGCACAACTCCGTTGATTTCCGTTATTTTTTACTTTTAGCTCTGAGGGGGAATGTATAACTAGAGACGATAGCTCAACTTCCACCGGGGTCGCAGGTCAGAGCAAGGTGCGGAATGATTTATTTTGTTTAATAATTCAGCCGACTCCTTACTTGGCGACTCGGTTGAATATCATAAAAAGTGTCAGGTCAAAATTGCCAATAAATCCATTTGTGGTATTGTTTTGGCACCACCCTTTTTCAAGTGATCCATGGCCGGTTGCCATGGAGACCCTCGTCAGAAACAACTCCAGGAGGTATTCCTGAATTTCATTTGGCCTGCCTTTTTTCCCTCCACGCTCCCATCTTACACGAAGGCACGCCTGGCAGACAAACGCATCGTGTGCAATTTGAATGCCTTACAACTAGAATGTGTGGGGAGAAAAAAAAAAAAAAAACACACAGAAAGGAACAGAGAGCAACCGTGGCATGCATATGAATCACCAGGACTTTGAGAAAGAAAAACGTTTCTTTGATAATTTCGCAGCAACGAGGCGGAAGTATGATTTCATGCAAAATGATACTGGAGTATTTTGGATTGCGTGAATGAAATGTACAGAATTTCCGTCACAATACAATATCCTTGGCCTAACCTGCTTTGATATCCACTAATTTATCATATGTGTATTTTGTCAAGATTCAAATGCATTTTCTCTTTTGGAGGCAGCACTTCAACACCTGTTGCCAAATTACAGAATCCGTGTATGTAGCAGACCCATCACCACCATTCTAATCTGTGCTGCTTATCAGAAGTTAACGCTGATAACACTGTAAGCTAACGCTAACCTGTGCTAACACTGTAGTTCTGCTTGCCTTGTGTCTTTGAAATGATAGGACCAGCGGCTGTTCTGCAAATTCCCAATGCAGACACATGATACGTGGGCAGCAATTTTTTTTAAATGACGCATTTGATTAAAAAAATAAAATAAATAAATATCCTAAATTTAAGGTCACTTAAAGGAAAACTAGTAGGCCTATTAGTTGTAGAAAAATTAGGGGATCTGTCGCGGCATGATGAATAACAAACTAAACTTCCTCGTCTGATTTTATTTTGATTGATTTCTTACTCCATTCATTTGCCACGTGTTTAGGTGCCGGGGCACGCACTTGAAGTTGTGGGACGCGGGTAGCACAGAAGGAAGAGGGAAGAATAAGGGGCACACAAACAAAACGGGTGGACATTAGGGTCTAATCGCAAAGGAAAAACACGACGAAACATACACTATACCTCACAACACAGAATGGAGCCTGAATGCTCCCGAATATCGGGCCACTCTCCCGACTTTCCAGCTGTCCTAGTGCAACATCGAATGAGTAATGGTCTGGATAGTTAGATGAATGGATGAATTTATGGCGAAGTCATACGAATGAATTATGGAATGAATAACCAAACGAACTTATGGCTAAAATAGCACTAAACACGAAGGACAGTGGAACAAACACAAAAGAGGTATCGGGGGTGGCTACAAAATGAACGAATGAGGGCTGGAAAACAAACAAAGTGGGCAAACACATACATAAAGCCAGTTCCTCTACCAGCCTTTTAAGCTGTGGCCAATCAAGACCACAGCTGAAACTGATGCAACAATCAAGGCTCCTCTCTTGTCCTGATTGGTGGACCAAGCCAAGGAAAAAAGGTCCACCAATCAGGAGCAAGCGCCCACACGCAAAAAAAAAACGGCCACGAAATAATGTGGGCCGTAACACACGGGAGAGCAAGTCCTATACGTATTGTCCGACATTCATCCTCCGCCGACGAAGCTGTTGATTGATGACGCCTGACAGCCGTGAATGTTACGCCTCTTAACAGGTCACACTTTAACAGCATCACCCTCGTTCAGCTCACTCAGCCGCTCATTTACACGCATTGAGAGAGAGATTAAAAAAAAAAAAAAAAACAGCCGCAGGACCAATTAGAAGGTCACAATTGGGTTGGTTGCCATGGACTGCGGCCATATGTCTTCTCTTCATGCTCGTACTGGAGCTCACTGGAGAGTGTGTTTGCTGCCTGGGCACTCGGATGACTCACTTCCATTGCCACGGTCAATACTGAGAAGAAAATGAGGTCGAGACTCCTGAGCTGAGGTAGGCAGAGTAGACCGACATTGTATCCAAGTGAGTATCGTTACTTTAGAATTAGATTACTGATATGATTATTATGAATTGACTAACAGTAATAAGTAGACCTCTAAATAATTACTTGAGGATGACTTAGTAACTTTTGTTTTTGTTGCTATAGTACGGAGCCCCTAAGGCTTTGGGGATAAAGTCAGAGAGGCCAGACTGAGATGGTTTGGACATGTCCAGAGGAGAGATAGTGACTATATTGGTAGAAGGATGCCGAGTTTCCAAATGCCAGGCAGAAGATCGAGAGGAAGACCAAAAAGGAGGTTTATGGGTGTAGTTAAAGAGGACATGAAGGTAGCTGGTGTGAGAGCAGAGGATGCAGAGGACGGGGTTAGATGGAGGCAACTGATTCGTTGTGGCGACGCCTGAAATGAAAAGCCAAAAGAAGAAGAAGTTAGTCAAGTAAATGTAACAGAGTAAATGTAGCAGAGCTCATTACTGCCCAGCTCTGCTCACGTGTAACTGAGTCTCCGGGCACCGAGGTGTCATGACAAGAAAGCGAGCGAGGTGCTGGATGGTGTGTGGGTAGCTTGGCAGCTTGATAAATAACCATCATGCTGCGAGGGCTAATCAGAAGGTTGAACAAGAATGAGATGTTGTGTGAGGGGCACACGTGCAATCGGCTATCAGTATATCACAGTTTTTTGGGGGTTGTTTTTGCAGTGTTCCAATACTCACAGGCATATATTATTTATCCTCTGCAAAAAAAGATGGAGAGAGAGAGAGCAATTTTACAGTGGCTTACAGAGAAGATTTGATCAACTTATCAGTTGTTGTTTTTTTAATGGAGGTTGGAATGTAATGTCATTTCCATTGTTTTTAATGGACAACACTGCAAAACAAAAGAGCTTGTAGTTGTAAGCATTCTTGTTCAAATTTCTTAATTATTTACCTATTCATACATTGCAGTTGAGTGCTTTTATGTAATCCAACAAATACACACAGTAAGAAACGATGCATAATCAGCATCCTCGTTTTCTCATTGAAGCTTCATATTTATTGTTTGCATCTCGACACTGCTTTAATTGCTAACCTGAGGCAGCGCTGTCATTACTGCTGTAATTAAATTCACAGCACTGTTTGTTTCCTGTGTTACAGAAGCCCCCCACAGACCCCACCCGCAGCCTCCCTCCTCCCTGACTGAACCCATCATCCACACATCGTCATCACTGACAGCGATCGCCTCACACAAGTTGCGCTGCAACACTCGATCGCACCCCCTCATCCCGCGACCCACGACGATGTGCCACCGCAACGTCCCTCGTCCTCGTCTTCCTCGCCTTCCTGCAGGGGGAAGCGCAAGTGGAGGCTTACCGCCGAGGGAGGGGAGGATGAAGTGAGTGGGTGGGTGTAAGAGGAGGGGGGATTGTAGTGGATAGCAACAAGAATCAGATAGCGAGAGGGAACGGAAGGACTTGGTGCTGGGAGTTGGGACTGTCACGTCTTCATCATCCAGGTGGGTTGCATGCCGACACAAATGTCACATTTTGGTGACATTTTCAAGTGGGTTGTGTAAAGTTTGGTGATGGATGCTCTCAAACAAAATGCTTCCTGACATCGTCTTTATTCACCCTCCCTTCCTCTCTGCATGCCATTGCTTTATTGCCATCATTTCATTTCCAAGCATTCCCTCCCAAACTAAGTCCAGTAGGTGTCTGTAATATCACTGAATGTCAATTCACACATTCCCATGAAGCCCCTGGGAGTCCACCCCTCCTGTACACGTGCAGGAAATTGAGATATAAATCCACATATATGTATTTTGATCTGCTCTGAATGGCTGAAGTGGTAAAAAAAAAAAAAATCCTTCTGCATCAAAACCCAACTGATTATTCAGCTCAAATATCAAGTGCTTTATAATGTTGTTGTTTTTGTCTTGATTTTTGGTCCCTGTGCTGCCGCAGAGTTGAATTAAAGTTTAATGCTGTTATGTGGCTGATTTTCATCTGAAAGCCATTTGTGTGTGTGCGTGTGTGAATGCGGTTTAATCAAGGCCCAAGTGGAATGTGACCAGAGCATCTCGGTGTTGCTGATAGCTAACGTATGTCGTTGTGCAAAATAACATGCACAAGCAAAGCTTTCTCGGTGGATTTCAGTTTGCTCAGTGGCAAAATGGAACAGTCGGCTATTGTTTTTCCCACCATCAAGGTTCAACCATTATGAAATGTCGGAATTTTGGGTGAATGGCGAGGTCATCTGTGAAGGAGTAATCGGGCTATTCGAAAAAGAACAAAAATATTGTGAATGTGAAGTGGGAATTTTGCAAACGGTCATCAAACAACAACAAAAAAAGCAGGACTTTTACATCAGCAGTCAAAAAATATTGCATGAGGTGTCATAATTTGCAAGAAAAAGAATAGTTGTCATTTTAAAAGAATGAATTTTGAATTTTATGAGAATAATGTCACAGTATTAGGCAAAATGAATTTGTGCTCCAAGAAAAACTTTTTTTTTTATTTTTTTTTTTTATGTGAAAAAATGTTATTTTAGAAAAACAGCAAAACCCATCAACTTCAAGAGAATATAGTAATATTTCCAAATATAAGTCAACATTTTACTAAAATAAAGTAAAAATGAAATTCTAAAAGTAAATTTTGAGAATTTTGAAAAATTTTCTGTGACGAAGTTTTACAGGAATTAATTTTTTTTTTTTTTTGTTGAGGATTTTCATTTTCCACAGGAATATTGGGATGGAATAAAGTCAAGATAGTTTACAAGGAAAGATTCTAAAAATTCCTTTAGCATTTTTTTTTTTCAAAAGAATTAAGTAGTAATTACATGAGTGGTAATTTATGACAATATAGTAAGTTTCGGGAGGAAAAAAAATACTTTTATGAGGAAAAAGGAGGTAATTTTATAATAATAATAATAATAATAATAATAATAATAAAAAGGTCCTGCCAGTAAAATATATTTTTTTTCTGAAACATGAAGGAACACTTTTATCAGGATTAAGTCCTAACTTTATAATATTTCGAAAAAAAAAATCAAATTTTACATGAATCAAGTATGTGGGAAAAAAAAAAAAAAAAAAAAAGTCTTAAATTTCAATAGTTTAGTGTTAGTTAATTGTCAATGATATCACTTTCAGACCGATACCTGTATGAATACTCCACTCTAGCGTAGTCACTGATGCCGATAACAAGTACCGATACCCAGAGGTGGACGCATCAATGAATTTTGAGCGTCGGGACAACACTCGGGACACTCATGCGTCATCGTCTATCCATCAATATTTCAAGCGTTGTAATTTTGTAACATTGTAATCATCAATCCGTCATTCGTCGATTGTTGAGCAAAATGAGCGTCCTTCATGTTTCCGTCATTCGAAGTGGGCATCCGTCAATTCATTAGCCGTCAATAGGTGAACTTTGAGTTCTGGGTAAAGAGAGTTCTTGGTGGTAAAAGTTCCGCAGGGAATTTATGATTTGTGGTTCCACAGCGTCTTGCAGTTCTCTGTAATTAATTCAAATGAGTTTGAGTTCAGCTGATGTAAAAACAAACACCCCCAAAAGTGACCAATCAGCCTTGGTCATTGCAGCCCGCTCAGCAAGACCCTGCTGCCGAATTAGTACTTGGATGCCCCGTGGGGAATTTATTTACCCTGGTAATTGTTGTTGGTGGAAAAACGTCCGGTAAACTGAAAAGTTCTCCAAAAGTTCCGGCGGTAGAAAAACGCCTATTGACTGCCGAATTTATCAACGGATTGACAATTACTACGTTGACAGACAAAAAAAAAAAAAAACTTTCTGGCAATGCTCAGTTTGTCAATTTTTCGAAGTTTCCTGTCAATTGGTAATCGTCATCAAAATGGCCATCCGTCATTGATGGATTGACGGACCTTCCGTCAATGTTGACGGAATGCCCGATACCACGAGTACATTTGATACATCAAATTTTTACCAAAAATGTCAATGACAGATCATTTTAAAGAAAGACCTTTAAACCTCAAAACATCATTTTTCTTTAAAATTGCATGAATTTAATTTCCTATTTTTCTTATTTCTAATTTCTAGTTCCTCATCGTAAAACCACCACAAGACACATCGGCCGCCATCGCGAGCACCAATACCTTGTAATAAGGCCAGGTTTTCGCCCAATATCAATACCTGGTATTCACGCATACCTAAATTTAAAAGAAGAAAATATTTGTGTTACTGTTGTACATCGTATTAAATCAAAGTCTTCATTCACCAGGATTTTATACCTGGAAATTAAATCATACATTACTGTCATAATCACAAGGGAAAAAAATCATAGCGTGAGGAGAATAAACTTTACTTACTATGTATAAAAGTCAATTAATTAAAAAGAATAACATTATAGAATAACAACATAATGTTAATTATGACAAACATAATTGTAATTTAATTATTTTCATGAGAATAATTAAGTATATTTGTTCCAGCCAATAAGTGAAATGTAGAGAAATACATTATTAAAATACACTTGACCTGAAGCATGATTTTAGAACTAATAAATTTATCAGCTCACGACATCAATAATCATACCCAGCGTCTCAGTCATTTTCTGTAGGTGTAAAAATCAGGATTCCAGAGGAGCTGACATTCAATCATCTTCAGCAAAAACGATTAATGTTACCACACATTATTGCTCATGCTTTTGGAATTGAACAACCCCTCATCATGAGCGGGATTTGCCAGTGTGATAGTTTATTATAAAATGAGTCGACGTAATTAAACAGTCACATGCATCATCTCAAATGAGATGTTTTGGGAGTGTTTTTTCCACTGCAGAGATGCAACAAGAGCGCCGTGGTCTGCCCTGTGAGAATCTTCTGGTGCAAAGTGCAGATTAGCTCAGATGCATTGAGTGGCCCTAAGAGCCCTTCACAAATAGACAGCTACTTTTCAAGTGGAGCAAAAAAGAAAAGAAAAAAAAAAGGATGATTTATGATGAATATGTAAGTAATGCCTCTTCACAGGAACTATGACAGAGAATCCTGCTTCGCTACAACACATTTGAAATGTTTATAGTATTTTAAAATTGAAGCACTTCTTTTCAACCATCGGCAGCTCTCTGTATCCGGATGCAATCCAAAATGTAGCCATTTTCTGTAGGCCTACTTGTGAGCTCATGAGATTTATGCTGCATGAAGAAAAGGGCAGAGTTTTGTTTTAATTGGGTACCCTCACACCAAATTTCTACTTGGCCTTTCTGTTTGCAGTGGAGACAACAAAGGGAATAAAAATAGAAAGGAAAACAGAAACGAAAGATCTGATGACGTACTGTGACTCGCCGGCCTTGCCGTCAATGGTTGCTTTCATTCCGAGGGTACAATTTGATGCCACCCTCAAAAGATTTAGCACACTGACATCGAGCAAAGATGTCACATGCTTTCTGCGTCAGAACCGCCGCCATTATGTTATTATTGTGACTTGAAAGCAGTCACATTGTTTATCATTGTATCAGATAATACTAAGAGTTGTTTGTAATATCAGGATTTGTTTGTTTAGCAATGTTAGACGGCCACAATATTTTTCAAAACAGCCTCGTCCCTTGATGGTGTTTGTAGATATGTACGGTACTTTCAGTATGTACACATAGTAATAACGGTAGAACTATCCATCCATTTTCTTGACCGCTTATTCCTCACAAGGGTCGCGGGGGCTGCTGGCGCCTATCTCAGCTGGCTCTGGGCAGTAGGCGGGGGACACCCTGGACTGGTTGCCAACCAATCGCAGGGCACACAGAGACGAACAACCATCCACACTCACACGCACACCTAGGGACAATTCGGAGCGCCCAATTAACCTGCCATGCATGTCTTTGGAATGTGGGAGGAGACCGGAGTACCCGGAGAAGACCCACGCGGGCACGGGGAGAACATGCAAACTCCACCCAGGAAGGCCCGAGCCTGGACTCGAACCCGAGACCTCAGAACTGGGAAGCGGACGTGCTAACCACTCGACTACCGTGCCGCCCACGGTAGAACTAAATAGCACAAAATAATAATCAAAATGAAATGAAGATAAAAACAAATGCCAACAACAAAGGGATTATTTATGTGCTATTTCAGAAGT